>NC_143025.1:56305000-56605000 GCF_057628025.1 Oncorhynchus mykiss
CCCTATGGGACTCCCGATTGAGGCCGGTTAAGATACAGCCCGGGTACGAACCCAGGTCTGTTTCGATGCCTCACAGGCCGGAGGTTGATCTCAATGGCGATGCAGTGCCTTAGACCGCTGCGCCACTCGAGAGGCCATTGAGATTAATCTCTGGCCTGTGTCTCCATTTGGCATGAAAGCCCTACCCCTCCCCAGTCCCTGCCACAGACCCACCTCCCCCTCTTTACTTCAATGCTTAAAAACCGCAGAAGAAGAAAGTGGAGCGGTCATGTGACTTCCTGTCCATATATGGGGAATGTGATTGGTCATTTGAAAGGTAGATTGTGTAAATTCAAGTAGAAGTGGTGCTAGAGATGTTTCTTTCTATTGACATGACAAACAGACATGTTGTAGAATAGACCCATTCCACTTTTGGTGGGTGATCTGTTTTCTTGGTATTGTCTTAGAACAACAAAGGGTTTGGTTTTGGCATTGCTTCTGAAGAAGCTTGGTGGATTTGAATGTGTTTTTTTATGTAACTGTTTTGTGTGTTTCTGTGAAGTTGTATGAAGTTAAGTGTTTTATTTCAGGGAAAACATTTTTGTTTTACTTGTTCAGTTTGTTTGCTTCTAGATAAGGTCAGTTTTATTTCAGCCTTTATTTAGAGAGTTTGAAAGACCCTTTGTTCTCAATGACCTATGACCCTGGATCAAAAACTCTTGGTTGATTTGTCATTGTCAAGTTGAATTTCCCTCAATGTTTAAATTATTCTAGTTTTTTTTTTTTTTTTACTGTTGGATGTTTTTGTTGATACAATTTTTAATGGAAGGAAAGTGGCACAACAAACTGTTAGTTACCTTAGTTGGCAAATAGCAACACAGTAGCCTGTGGATCTTGTTTGTGAAAATTGTCCATGTTTTTAATGCCTGTCGTTTGTTTACAGGATAACATTATGATATAAGTTATTGGTAGCATGTATTTGTAATGAGTTATGATCCTGAGTACGAAATGCTGTTTTAATGCAACCAAATTAGCATTTAGCTAACATGTCACTAGCATTTAGATAGTATTTAGCTAGTATTTAGCTAGTATTTACCTAGCATTTAGCTAGTATTTACCTGGCATTTAGCTAGTATTTACCTAGTATTTATCTAGTATTTAGCTAGTATTTACCTAGTATTTAGCTAGTATTTACCTAGCATTTAGCTAGTATTTAGCAAGCATTGACCACAAGTCTTTATGGTTATGATCTTAACTCATCTGGAGGAAATAAGGCAGACTAGTTTATTTTTGTAGAAACAGGAAAAATATGGAAACAAAATGATAAGATAATTAATGGTTAATATAAAACATAATCCACAACTTTTAGAATTGTGTGTAGAAAGAGCAAACCAGTAAATGTTCAATAGTTGGTCTGAAACTTCATTTGATAATAGGCAACCTGTTTCTAAAACTTAATGTTGATGTTAAGGAAATAGTAAACAATTTCAGTGTGGCCCTCCGGACCTCGTTGAAGAACAAATGGCAAAATGAGTTTGACACCCTCGATCTAAAGTCTGTTTATGAATCCAGCACTTGGTTTAATTCTGGTTACTTCCAAGATTAATTGTGGACGTTGTTCATTTTAATTTATATACTGATGGTATTGAGCTTTGTTTTAAGAAGACAAAGTGTAGCCAATGAAACAAAATATTGTCTTAATTTTAAGGAGAGCTAAATGTACCATGTTAGCAATACTTTTTAATTTTTTGAGGAATACGGTTTAGAAATATCTGAACTGCAGTTTGTATATGTACACAAGGTAGCCAGGCCGGTGAATCGTTATGGAAGAGCAACCTTTTAGTGGCAAACCACATTTAATTTGTGTAATTTTATTCCTTTACTATTACAGATATATATTTAGCTTGACAATTAGCATGATTCTGAATTGAAATGCCACTTGTATTAAATTTGATTTGTAGACGCGTTTAGATCAGGGTCATGTTCATTAGGCACCACATCGAAGAAAACTGACTGAAACACGGAACGACTACCTGGACTTGTCCAATAAGAAACACAAATGTAAATGTTCTATTGCAAAACATTTTCTGTTGCATGCTATAATACACACAACCTAGCAGTAGGCTTTATCACGCTCCTGTTTGCTTTTGTTTGAAGTGAGAAACTTTAGCTTTACAGTTTTTGAACAGTGGGCGATTTCAATTACAATTGAAAGACAAAATAAATGCAACTCTATTTTCAATGTTGACCTGTGCTTTTTGCCATTTATTTTATATGTCTCCCATTTTCAATGAAGTGAATTCCGATTTTCACCCCACTACTACTACTATTAGTAGCCCAGCCACCTAACCTAGGTTCATTTCCTCCCATTCTGATAAACCTTTAGCAGAATGATCTAGTGCCCACCAACCCCCTCTGATCAAACACAGGGCTGTTGTTGGTTTGGGCAGAGGGGAAACGGGAACACTCTTTATTGTTTGATGGGGGGGTTGGGTAGAGGTCAGGGGTTAGGGTCTGTAATGAAAACGTGCGGAGGAGGGCGAGGGGTGTCAGTGCGGTGAGGTTTTGGCTTTGTTGGTGGTTCGCTCTGGTGTTTTCTTCCCCCTCTTCTTCTTTGGTTTATATGCATCCTGTTGGGTCATATCCATCTGTGACGATCGGGGCCAGCTTTGTCCACTTAGCATTTCCTGTGTGTAAAAAGCTACTTAATATCGTCACCCATTCCCTTCTGCTCCTAGCCCTCCTCCACCACCCCTACACACACACCCACATACACACACACTCACACACACACACTGCTTCCACTATACAGCTCCGCTCCGACCAGTAGCTCCATCCAACGAGGAACACTCACACAGCCATGCATCACCATGGTGAGACAAGAGGAGCAGGAGGTCTCATATCCTCTTCTCTCACTCTCCTCTCGTTCCACTTCCTGGATCGATTACTGTGACTGGTGATGACGATGGTTTGGAGGATGATGAAGAGGAAAGGTTATTTCGATCCAGGCTGCTGGGTTCATTGATTGCTGTCTCCATCTCAGTTCACACACACACACACACACACACACACACACACACACACACACACACACACACACACACACACACACACACACACACACACACACACACACACGTTCTGAACGTAGGCTTATAAGCATAATAAGCACAAACTCCTACGAATAATCAGGATTTGGTCAGAGTGTGTTTATCAGTGTGTGTATGATCTGTTGCTGAGTGATGTTTTCGTTCATCTATTTTTCCATCATTCTTTTACCAGGTATGTTGGAAGAGAACACAATCTCTTTTACAGAAATTTGGGGAGAAAGTTAGTGGAGGGAAGAAGAGGATGATTTCATTTGAATGTGGAGCTGGGTATATTACATGGGTTGTTCTCAGGACAGACAGGCAATTGGGAGGAGTGTGGGGGATTGGTTGGCTGGTGTGCTCTCTGCCTGCCTGTCAGTGGGTCCTCTCTCTGTGGGGGGAGGGGGTTTCTGCCCCTGACCCAGGGATTTCTGGAGCTGACCTGTGGGGCTCCTAATCAAATGGGGGTTTTGTTCCAGGTCTCTTCTCGTCCCTCCTGGGCCTGGCCTGATCAGGAGTTGCTCCTCCATTGGAATGCGCTGGTGGAATTTCCATGGGCTCACACCCTCCCTGTCCCCCCCACCCCCATCTCTCTCTCTATCTCCTCCCCTTCTCCCTCTTGTGCACACCCCACCCTGTTCCAGGCAACTCCTCCATTTTGTTCTCTCTCTCGCTCTCTCTTTCTCTCTCACTCAACTATTACCGCCCCAACAGATCCACAGATGATGCAATCTCAATTGCATTCCACACTGCCACCTAAATGAGAGGTATACCGATGTGAGAATGCTGTTCATTGATTATAGCTCAGCAGTCAACACCATAGTCCCCTCCAAGTTCTTCACCAATCTTGAGACCTTGAGACTAAACACCCCCCTCTGCAGCTGGATCCTGGACTTCTTGACGGGTCGACCCCAGGTCTTGAAGTTTGGCAACATAACTTCCGCCATGCCGACCCTTAACAAGGGGTCCCCTCAGGGATGTGTGCTTAGTCCCCTCCTGTACTCCCTGATCACCAGCGATAATGAGACAGCCTATAGGGTGGAGGCCAGTGACAACAACCTCTCCCTCACGCACCCATCCACATCGACAGGGCTGTAGTAGAGCGGGTCAACAGCTTCAACTTCGTCGATGTCCAAATCACTAATGACTTAAAATGGTCTACCCACAACGCACACAGTTGTGAAGAAGAAGGGGCGACAGCACCTCTTCCCCCTAAGAAGGTTGAAAAGATTTGTCATGGGCCATCAAATCCTCAAAAAGTTCTACAACTGCATCATTGAGAGCATCTTGACTAGCTGCATCACTGCTTGGTATGGCAACTGCACCGCCCTCACTCGTATGGAACTGTAGAGGGTGGTGCGGACAGCCCAGTACATCACCCGGGCCGAGCTCCCTGCCATCCAGGACCTCTATATCAGGCGGTGTGAAATGAAGGCCTGGAAAATTGTTAAAGACTCCAGCCACCGAAGCCATAGACTGTTCTCTTTGCTTCCGTACAGCAAGCGGTACCAGAGCAACAAGTCTGACACCAACAAGCTCCTGAACAGCTTCTATCCTCAAGCCATAAGACTGCAAAATAGCTAACAAAATGTCTACACGGACTATCATTGACCTTTTTTGTTGCACTGACTCTATGCACACTCACAGGACTCTACACACTCACTCACAGAAGCTCACACTACAACAAACACACACACGCACATATAATCAACATATAAGCTGCTGCTACTCTGTTTATCATGTATCTTGATGCCTAGTCCTATACACTCAGTATCTACCTCTACCACTCCAGTATCCCTGCACTGCAACTCTGTTTATCATATATCTTGATGCCTAGTCCTATACACTCAGTATCTACCTCTACCACTCCAGTATCCCTGCACTGCTACTCTGTTTATCATATATCTTGATGCCTAGTCCTATACACTCAGTATCTACCTCTACCACTCCAGTATCCCTGCACTGCTACTCTGTTTATCATATATCTGGATGCCTAGTCCTATACACTCAGTACCTACAGTTGAAGTTGGAAGTTTACATACACTTAGGTTGGAGTCATTAAAACTCATTTTTCAAACACTCCACAAATTTCTTGTTAACAAACTATAGTTTTGACAAGTCGGTTAGGACAACTACTTTTACAGACAGATTATTTAACTTATAATTCACTGTATCACAATTCCAGTGGGTCAGAAGTTTACATACACTAAGTTGACTGTGCCTTTCAACAGCTTGGAAAATTCCATAAAATTATGTCATGGCTTTAGAAGCTTCTGATAGACAAATTGACATCATTTGAGTCAATTGGAGGTGTACCTGTGGATGTATTGCAAGGCCTACCTTCAAACTCTGTGCCTCTTTGCTTGACATCATGGGAGAATCTAAAGAAATCAGCCAAGACCTCAGAAAAAAATTGTAGACCTCCACAAGTCTGGTTCATCCTTGGGAGCAATTTCCAAATGCCTGAAGGTACCACGTTCATCTGTACAAACAATTGTACGCAAGTATAAACACCATGGGACCACACAGCAGTCATGCCACTCAGGAAGGAGACGCGTTCTGTCTCCTAGAGATGAATGTACTTTGATGCGAAAAGTGCAAATCAATCCCAGAACAACAGCAAAGGACCTTGTGAAGATGCTGGAGGAAACAGGTACAAAAGTATCAATATCCACAGTAAAACGAGTCCTATATTGACATAACCTGAAAGGCCGCTCAGCAAGGAAGAAGCCACTGCTCCAAAACCACCCTAAAAAAGCAAGACTACGGTTTGCAACTGCAGATAGGGACAAAGATCGTACTTTTTGGAGAAATGTCCTCTCGTCTGATGAAACAAAATAGAACTGTTTGGCCATAATGACCATTGTTATGTTAGGAGGAAAAAGGGGGAGGCTTGCAAGCCAAAGAACACCATCCCGACCGTGAAGCACCGGGGTGGCAGCATCATGTTGTGGGGTGCTTTTCTGCAGGACTGGTGCACTTCACAAAATAGATGGCTCATGAGGAAGGAGAATTATGTGGATATATTGAAGCAACATCTCAAGACATCAGTCAGGAAGTTAAAGCTTGGTCGCAAATGGGTCTTCTAAATGGACAATGACCCCAAGCATACTTCCAAAGTTGTGGCAAAATAGCTTAAGGACAACAAAGTCAAGGTATTGGAGTGACCATCACAAAGCCCTGACCTCAATCCTATATATAATTTGTGGGCAGAACTGAAAAAGCGTGTGCGAGCAAGGAGGCCTACAAACCTGACTCAGTTACACAAGCTCTGTCAGGAGGAATGGGCCAAAATTAATTGAACTTATTGTGGGAAGCTTGTGGAAGGCTACCCAAAACGTTTGACTCAAGTTAAACAGTTTAAAGACAATGCTACCAAATACTAATTGAGTGTATGTAAACTTCTGACCCACTGGGAATGTGATGAAAGAAATAAAAGCTGAAATAAATGGTTCTCTCTACTATTATTCAAACATTTCACAGTCTTAAAATAAAGTGGTGATCCTAACTGACCTAAAACAGGGAAGTTTTACTAGGATTAAATATCTGGAATTGTGGAAAAGTGAGTTTAAATGTAGTTGGCTAAGGTGAGGGTAAACTTCCGACTTCAACTGTAGGTTGTTATGATGTGTGTTCTGTCCTGTATTTTATTTTTTAACCCAGCCCATGTCCCCGCAGGAGGCCTTTTGCCTTTTGGTAGGCCGTCATTGTAAATAAGAATTTGTGCTTAACTGACTTGCCTAGTTAAATAAAGGTAATAAAAAATTGTTGGGAAAGAGCTTGCAAGAAAGGCATTTATTTCCCTGTACATGACAATAAATGTTTAAACTCTCTGTTCTGTCCTCTCTCTCCCTCTCTCTCTCTCACCAACAGACAGACAGACTGTTTCTGTTCACTCCCCCCTCTCTCTTGCTCTCTCTCGCTCTCTCTTTCTCTCTCTCTCTACACTACTCTCTCTCTCATTCAATTCAAAGGGCTTTATTGGCATGGGAAAGCCCTTTTGAATTGAATTTACAAAGCTGTTTGTGCTTCACTGGTTGCTCTTTTCTTGTGGCGACTGGTCACACATCTTTCTGCTGCGATGGCACACTGGTGTTTCACCTAATAGATACAGGAGTTTATCAAAATTGGATTTGTCTTCAAGTTCTTTGTGGGTCTGGGTGATATGAGGGAAATATCTGACTGATTGAACATGCCCCGATCCACATCAACTGCAGTAGAGTTTGAAGTTCCTTGGCATCCACATCACGGAGGACTTGTCATAGCGCAACAGCGTCTCCACTCTTGTCAAGAGGGCGCAACAGCGTCTCTAATTCCTAAGGCGGCTGAAGAAATTCGTCATGCCACCCTGGGTCCCCTCCAAATACTACCTCTACATCGAGATCATCCTGACCGGTTTCATCACGGCCAGGTACGGGAATCGCTCCGTCCACAACCGCAAGGCCCTCCCGCAGGTGGTGAAGACGGCACAGTGCATCACTGGGATCGTGCTCCCACCCATCCAGGTGATCTACTCGAAGCGTTGCCTGAGGAAGGCCACAGCATCATCAAGGACCCCACACACCCCAGCCACAAGCTGTCCACTCCCTTACTGTTGTGCAGACATTATCAAGAGGATGAGATCTTTTTTCTTCATATATATATATATATATATATATATATATATATATATATATATATATATATATATATATATATATATATATATATATATATATATATATATATATATTTATTTATTTAACTAGGTAGGTCAGTTAAGAACAAATTCGTATATACAATGACGGCCTACACCGGCCAAACCGGGACGGCGCTGGGCCAATTGTACACCTCCCTATGGGACTTCCAATCCCGGCCAGTTGTGATACAGCCTGGATTCGAACCAGAGTGTCTGTAGTGAGGCCTCTAGCACTGAGATGCAGTGCCTTAGACCACTGCGCTTGAACTGGACTGACCACCTGCTCTGATTCTCCGCACCTTAGCATTCATGCACTCACACACACATTCTCTGGTCTGATGAAACCAAGATTGAACTCTTTGGCCTGAATGCCAAGCGTCACGTCTGGAGGAAACCTGGCACCTTACGGTGAAGCATGGTGGTGGCAGGATCATGCTGTGGGGATGTTTTTCAGAGGCGGTTACTGGGAGACTAGTCAGGGTTGAGGGAAAGATGAACAGACCAAAGTACAGAGAGATCCTTGATGAAAACCTGCTCCAGAGTGCTCAGGACCTCAGACTGGGGCGAAGTTTTACCATCTCTGGAGAGACCTGAAAATAGCTGTACAGCGACGCTCCCCATCCAACCAGACTGAGCTTGAGAGGATCTGCAGAAAAGAATGGGAGAAACTCCCCAAATACAGGTGTGCTAAGCTTATAGCATCATAACCAAGAACACTCTATGCTGTAATCGCTGCCAAAGGTGCTTCAACACAGTACTGAGTAAAGGGTCTGACTGATTAAGTCAGTGATATTTCATTTTTTATTTATTTATACATTGGCAAAAAAAACAAGTATTTTTTTATTTGTCATTATGGGGTATTGTGTGTAGATTGAGGGAAAAATATATTGAATCCATTTTAGAATAACATAACAAAATGTGGAAAAAGTCAAGGGGTCTGAATACTTCTCTGAATGAACTGCTTCACACATCACAACTGCTGCTACCATACTCTTATTATACTACTCAATTTATACACTTGCGGTGGCCTCTCTCAGTAGGAAGGCTATGCTCACTGAGTCTGTACATAGTCAAACCTTTCCTTAATCTTGGGTCAGTCACAGTGGTCAGGTATTCCAGTTTGTTCAGTTTTTTGGTTAATTCTTTCCAAAGTGTCAAGTAATTATCTTTTGGTTTTCTCATGATTTGGTTGGGTATAATTGTGTTCCTGTCCTGGGGCTCTGTTCACAAACAGAAACAGACCCCACAGAGCCCCAGGACAGGAACACAATTAGACCCAACCAAATCACAAGAAAACAAAAAGATAAGGACCAGCTTGCTTAGGGGACTCTTCTCCAGGTTCATCTCTATGTAGGTGATGGCTTTGTTATGAAAGGTTTGGGAATTGCTTCCTTTTAGGTGGTTTTAGAATTTAACGTCTATTTTCTGAATTTTGATAATTAGCGGGTATCGTCCTAATTCTGCACTGCATGCATTATTTGGTGTTTTACGTTTTCTCCCTCCCTCTCATGCTTTCTCATTCTCTTTCTGACCGTGCCCTCCTGACCTCTGTGTGTAAACTGAAACCAGGCAAGACACCCTCCAGGACACTTGAGAGGAGGGTATTTTACACACACACACACTCACATGCTGACCACACAGCTCGCGTCGGTCAGCATGTGAGTGTGTGTCAATTTAACAAGGCACAGCTGTTAATTTAAATGCATTCCAGGTGACTACCTCATGAAGCTGGTTGAGAGAATGCCAAGAGTGTGCAAAGCTGTCATCAAGGCAAAGGGTGGCTACTTTGAAGAATCACAAATATAAAATATACACTACCGGTCAAAAGTTTTAGAACACCTACTCATTCAAGGGGTTTTCTTTATTTTGTACTATTTTCTACATTGTAGAATATGCCAAGAGTGTGCAAAGCTGTCATCAAGGCAAAGGGTGGCTATTTGAAGAATACTCACTTTTTTGGTTACTACATGATTCCGTATGTATTATTTCATAGTTGTGATGTCTTCACTAATATTGTACACTGTAGAAAAGATAAAAAAAGAAGGAAAAACTATGGAATGAGTAGGCGTGTCCAAACCTTTGACTGGTACTGTCTGTCTGTCTGTCTGTATGTAGTGAATGAATAGATGTTGATTCTTCTATAGATACCACACTTCACATTTAGAAAGATTCAGCGTATGCAAGATTTAATTCATGAATATATTGAAACATCTTTAATAGCTTTGTTTTGACTATCTTAATTCTAACAGGAAAAGTTGATTATATAGTAATAAAATAGCATTATATGAGCACAAAACAATGTTTTGTGTGTATAATTTTTTTTTTTTTATAGCAAATATATACCTTTTAAATCCGTATATAAAAAATGTATGTTTTCAAAAAGAATTATGGTACTGACTGCAATGCATCTTTCGTTTCCCTCGTTCTTTTCTATTTGTTTCCAAAGGTAATGTTTAATTAATAACATTGGTATGAAAGGTTGATTTAATAAAAAAAGACTATACATTGGGCCAGATTTACAAAGCAATTGCATTCTACCTAATATATTTTTGAGAAACATAGAATTTGTTTTTCATGAATTAACCCTCATGGTTTATACATACTCTTATCTTACTCAGACTCTTACATTTATTCTTACTGTCATTATACTCTTGTTTTGCCTTAGTCTTACATATCTGTATGTTGTTCACCATAGAGAAACAAATGCAACATTTGCACTGTTGTAAATGACTTAGTTAATCTAACCTAAACAGTATCCTTTCTACCTGACTGTATTTTGGGTATACAATAATTACGTTGTAAATGACTTAGTTAATCTAACCTAAACCGTATCCTTTCTACCTGACTGTATTTTAGGTATACAATAATTATGTTGTAAATGACTTAGTTAATCTAACCTAAACAGTATCCTTTCTACCTGACTGTATTTTGGGTATACAATAATTACGTTGTAAATGACTTAGTTAATCTAACCTAAACAGTATCCTTTCTACCTGACTGTATTTTAGGTATACAATAATTATGTTGTAAATGACTTAGTTAATCTAACCTAAACAGTATCCTTTCTACCTGACTGTATTTTGGGTATACAATAATTATGTTGTAAATGACTTAGTTAATCTAACCTAAACAGTATCCTTTCTACCGGACTGTATTTTTGGTATACAATAATTATGTTGTAAATGACTTAGTTAATCTAACCTAAACAGTATCCTTTCTACCGGACTGTATTTTTGGTATACAATAATTAAGCCTTCTTTTGTCCTTCTGTCACTCAAAGTCCACATTTCTCTCACGTTTTCACTTTTCTCTTTGTACTGTTCACTTTCTTTCCTTCCTCCATTTTCATATTCTCTCTATTGTTTGACTCTCTCCATTCTTATTCTTCCCTTGTGTCTTCTGTTCTCTCTCTCTCTCTCTCACTCTCTCGCTCTCTCCATTCCCTCCATCTATGTTTGGCAACAAGCTTGTTTGAGTAGCTCTTTATAGGCTCGCATACTGTTGGCTTACTCTCCCACTCTTTCAACTGTATTAAAGCGTGTCATGCTGTGTGGGTGTGTTTGTTTCCCTCTGTTAAGTTTGGTTACGATTTTGTCTAATCGTAAAAAATAAAAGCTACCGATTTTCCGATTTGAGTAACACTTTTCGTAAGACATTTAACGAACCTTGACTATGACAGGAATGAAATACTCAATTGACATTCTAAAGGTTTTCTCTGAATAAAGCATATCTTTATGCCAGTCCAAAAATCATTCATTGTAACAGTGCAGAGTTTTTTTAAAGGGGTTGTCTGGGTCTAATTGTAATTACATGGTTATAGTTCAGTATCTTTTAAAAGGCGATTTTCTGTAATTCAAATTCTATGGTTAAAGGGCAGCATTTTTAAAGGCGTGGTCTGTTTATTTTTTCCTCCACAGAGTAAGCTGGTGATGGATGGCTTCCGCAGCCTGAAAGAGGGCGAGCAGGTGGAGTTCACCTTTAAGAAGTCCTCCAAGGGCCTGGAGTCCCTGCGGGTAACGGGGCCGGGCGGGGGACCATGCGCGGGCAGCGAGAAGAGACCCAAAGGGAAGGCCACACCCCAGAAGAACCGCAAACAAAAGGGTGACCGGTGAGTACAAGAGCAAAGCATGCTGGGAAGGCTCTGATGAACAGGAAGTCAAATGTGGATGGAGCTTTGCTGTAGTAGGCACAGGTGTTTAAAATGACATGGACAAAATGGTTGTTACTGGAAACTAAAGTTAAAGTGACATTGGACAACATAAATAATTGAAAAGGCTAAGATGATTCTAAATATGCTTATGATCAATTTTATACTTACATTTTACTAACGACAACACACCCCAAATTAATGTGAGGGTTTAGAGTGTCTTTTCAAAATCCTCTTTACAAAACCTACAAAACCAAACATTTTCTAGTGGTATTCATATGGTGGTGATTTTTGTATTAGCCTTAATTGGACAAGTTCAGAAAGTATCTTCCCAGCTCATAACACACATTTCAAGGTCCTGGAGTGGCCTTGAAAGTTGAAAGAGTTGAAAGTCCGTGTTGCCCAGCAACAGCCCCAAAACATCACTGCTCTAGAGGAGATCTGCATGGAGGAATGGGCCAAAATTCCAGCAACAGTGTGTGAAAACCTTGTGAAGACTTACAGAAAACGTTTGACCTCTGTCATTGCCAACAAAGGGTATATATCAAAGTATTGAGATAAACTTTTGTTATTGACCAAATACTTATTTTCCACCATAATTTGCAATTAAATTCATTAAAAATCCTACAATGTGATTTTCTGGATTTTTTTCTTCTCATTTTGTCTGTCATAGTTGACGTGTACCTATGATGAAAATTACAGGCCTCTCTCATCTTTTAATTGGGAGAACTTGCACAATTGGTGGCTGACTAAATAGTTTTTTGCCCCACTGTAAGTGTGATATTTATATATTTTTTTATACCTAAAGGGGTTCTACAATTCTAAATCAAATAGCTAAATGGTCCATAGTATGACCATCTTAAAACAATTCCATAGGTCAGCTTAGAACCCCCCACAGTTGCCGGTGAGGAAGGAAACCACTCAGGGATTTCACTGAGGCCAATGGTGACTTTAAAACAGTTACAGATTTTAATGGCTGTGATAGGAGAAACTGAGGATGGATCAACAACATTGTAGTTACTCCACAAAACCTACCTAAATGACAAAGTGAAAACATGCATCCTGCTTGCAACAAGGCACTAAAGTAAAACTGCCCAAAATTGGCAAAGAAATCAACTTTATGCCGTGAGTACAAAGTGTTATATTTGTGGCAAATCCAAAACAACATATCACTGAGTACCACTCTTCACATTTTCAATGTGCCATCGGCAAGGACTAGGGAGTTTTTTATAATAAAAAAAAAAATGGAATGGAGCTAAGCACAGGCAAAATCCTAGAGGAAAACCTGGTTCAGTCTGCTTTTTACCAGACACTGGGAGACAAATTCACCTTTCAGCAGGACAATAACCTAAAACACAAGGTCAAATGTGTACAAAACATTAAGAACCCCTTCCCAATATTGAGTGTCAGAACTTTCCCCTGGAAAAGAGCAGGTGTTCTTAGTGTGTGTACACTGGAGTTGCTTACCAATATGACATTGAATGTTCCCGAGTGGCCTATTTAAAGTTTTTACTTCAATCGGCTTGAAAATGGCTGTCTAGCAATGATCAACTATCAATTTGTCAGAGCTTGAACCATTTTTTAAAAGAATAATATGCAAATATTGTGCAATCCATGTGTGCAAAACACTTAGAGACTTACCCAGAAAGACTCACTGCTGTCCCTGCTGCCAAAGGTGATTCTAAGATGTATTGACTCAGGGGTGTGAATACTTATTTAAGTGAGACATTTTTGTATTTCATTCATTAACAAACATTTCCAAAAACAGGTTTTCACTTTGTCATTGTGGGTTCTTGTGTGTAGATGGGTGAGATTTTTATATATTGAATCCATGTTGAATTCAGGCTGTAACACAACAACATGTGGAATAAGTATTGGGGTATGACTACTTTCTGAAGGCACTGTATATGTTTCTGTCCTCAGCATCAGTTAAATCTTTCTCAGGGGGCCTATATTGTGGATTCAAACCTAGATCTAAGTACATTATGGTTGCTATGGTTATTCCGCTCGATGATCATGCATTGAATAGGGCACTTTGCCCGCTATTTCACAGCTATTTAAAGTCACTTTGTCAGCTTCCACATTGTAGACCATCTTAAATGTGTGCCTGGGTAAGTTTGTGTGAATCTTAATGCATTTTACTGCAGCCATTTTGACAGGGGGTGTTTTGTCAGAGGAAGGCCCATAAAATTGTCAGACTCGAGCCACCCATACACTATTCTCTCTGCTACCTCATGGCAAGCGTTACCAGTGCACCAAGTCTGGGGCAAACAGGATCACACACACACATTCATACTCACCACATATGCTGCTGCTGTCTTATCTATCCTTGTCACTTTACCCCTACCTCTATGTACATAGCTACCTGAATTACTTGGTACCTCTGCATACCAACTCAGTACTGGTACTCCCTCTATCAGTGGTGTAGTGGAGCCTCTACCTCTATGTACATAGCTACCTGAATTACTTGGTACCTCTGCATACCGACTCAGTACTGGTACTCCCTCTATCAGTGGTGTAGTGGAGCCTCTACCTCTATGTACATAGCTACCTGAATTACTTGGTACCTCTGCATACCGACTCAGTACTGGTACTCCCTCTATCAGTGGTGTAGTGGAGTTCTGCGGGGCCCTGTCCAAAGGTCCAAGCAAAGGCCCCTCCCGAACCCCATTGGGGCAGAGAGAATGTGCAGTTTTATAGCTAATGTCATGCTAATTTGCACAATTTGCAATGAGGCTTACAGAACATGTGGCTGTTTTACTGCTCAGGGATTCTTGAAAGACAGGACAATCAACTTTTCCCCCACAAATATTTGTCTTAATATTAACAACATTTTAAATATATATTTTGATAGACCAATCAGCTATCACACCATGTAAAAGAACAACCTCCTATTTGTATTTATGTGTCATAAAATGCAACAAACTGCATTTTTTTCAACTCCTCCAGGCATTTCCTTTGTTACAATTATTGTCCAAAAACTGTTTGAAGGCCTTGATTGTTTAATTCTAACATTAGATCATTCAAATCTCCAATGTTCTTTTTGTTTTATTTATTAGCACTATTAAAAGCTCCAGGGATAATGTCTTCAGCATTTTGGCATGTTTGTTTAGATTTAGAGCATAAAACAACATTAATAATGTAAATATTTTCCCTTCGGTCTAAGCACGGCTTTTACTTTAATTGTTTAAGAATCTGTTGCAGAACAGTGATTAAGGGGTTAACCATCAGTGGCTTGTCAACTCCGTCACTGATGGCTAACCCCCTTAATCACTGTTCTGAAACATATGCTTAAACAATTGAAGTACTTGCTGTTGACAATAGATATTCAAAACGGACATATTTTTGTCTTAAAAAGCAAGTTCGGAGGCAGGGTAGCCTAGAGGTTAGAGTGTTAGACTAGTAACCGAAAGGTTGCAAGTTCAAACCCCCAAGCTGACAAGATACAAATCTGTCATTCTGCCCCTGAACAGGCAGTTAATCCACTGTTCCTAGGCTGTCATTGTAAATAAGAATTTGTTCTTAACTGACTTGCCTAGTTAAATAAAGGATACAATTTGTAAAATATGGAAAATGATTAATTTGAAAATCTCCAAATAAAACACAACCATTCTATCAAATCTTTCAGCACTCTGGCAGAGTTAACTTTAGACAACAACAGAGTAGCAATTTAGTTTTTCCTGACTCTAAAACCTTATTAAATGTAACATATTTGAACCAAAATTCATATTCTATTCTAATCTGTCAGGCAGATGGAGTTGACATGTTATTGCTGTGAACATGTTGATTGCAATATTGTTTGTTTAAATCTATCAAAAGCAGAGAACTTTCCGGATCATAACATGTGTAAGGTCCTTATGGTATGGCTCACTCACCCTGCTCATTCCTGATTCCTTTAGGATTTTACCAAATCTCCAGACACATCTTTTAGGAATCAAAGTTTTGAGATAAATATTATTTAAAGTCACAGAGGGCTATTGCAAGAAACTACATACGATACACTTTTTAGTTAATATCCATGAGCTGACATGGAAATAGCTGACATAGTTGACATGGAAATGACATTTAGAAATTGCCCCTAAATGTAACTTTTAAGCTCAAATAATGCTTAAAAGGACAACGACAAGGATTGTCACGACTTTCAAGAATCCCTGAGATAATTTCCTGCTATTCTACACATTTTGTCATGAGGCTGGGAGAAAATGGTGTAGTTATAAAGCTAATTTCCTGCTATTCTACACATTTTGTCATGAGGCTGGGAGAAAATGGTGTAGTTATAAAGCTAATTTCCTGCTATTCTACACATTTTGTCATGAGGCTGGGAGAAAATGGTGTAGTTATAAAGCTAATTTCCTGCTATTCTACACATTTTGTCATGAGGCTGGGAGGAAATGGTGTAGTTATAAAGCTAATTTCCTGCTATTCTACACATTTTGTCATGAGGCTGGGAGAAAATGGTGTATTTATAAAGCTAATTTCCTGCTATTCTACACATTTTGTCATGAGGCTGGGAGAAAATGGTGTAGTTATAAAGCTAATTTCCTGCTATTCTACACATTTTGTCATGAGGCTGGGAGAAAATGGTGTAGTTATAAAGCTAATTTCCCGATTATTATTATTATTTGTTTTTATGGCTTATGACGTCTTCATACGCTATCTGGAGGGCCCGCCTTCGTGTCACTTTCTATTATTATTTAAATGTTATATCTTTAACCCTGCACTGTTGGAAAAGGACCCGTAAGTAAGCATTTTCACTGTTAGTCTACACCTGTTGTTTACAAAGCATGTGACAAATAAAATTGGATTTGATGTCTGAAGACTGGATACAGTGTGTGGTGTTGTGTTGCCCTATTACAGGCACAAGACTTAAGATTTTCAGTAGAAGTGATCGTTAAATGTGAGCTCTTTCCCGACATTAGCATTTTTTGAAATGTCTTGTATAGTCCCCAAGGCTTATATGGAACGCCCTGAAATAGCTTGATGATTGCTGTATCTGTGCCCTCCCTCCCTCCTGTCTCCTTTTCTACTGAGAGAACATGCAGTTCCTACTCTCCATGTGTCTGTGCACCTGGTGGTGCGGTGAACACAGAGAGCCAGTTAACATAGCCAGATAGAGCTATATCTGGCTCCTTCGTAGGAGGCTACTGCACATAGCTACACTGTACAGTGTACATTAAAGCCACAATCTGGGGTTTGTGTTGTCAGACCCAATGGCAGCCCCTCCGCCACTTGCAGTGCTGGAGAAATGGAACTACTGTCAAATTCGTACACACAGCTCGTAAGCCATTTCTAAGTTATTCTTCAACAATCAATGGGTATAGGGCGGGCTAACCCTCGAACAGCAGGAAATCTCCCTGATTATGCCTTTAAAAATAACGCCTTTTCCATCTCATAACCAATAGAACACCTCAAATAACAAATAGAACATCTTCTAGTCTAGATTCAATTTCTCACAAAAATAAAACACCATATTAAATAACAGAAGACTATCTAAAATGTTCCTTATGCAAAACCATATCGGCGACTCAGAGCATACAAAATAATTTTACAATTACAGCTAAACTGTTTTTTAAATTGTAATTCTATACATATCGGGCTTAATTTGCTCATCTATGGCCATAATATTGGGCCAAATTGACATGTATTAAACCTAGGATTCATGATTCATTACAGCTACATCATGTAATGTATTAAATTCATAGTTTAGTTCCAAAACTACATGAAAAACACTTTAAAGATCATTTCTGAAGCTTCTAAATTCCATTATAAACTGGGTGGTTTGGGCCCTGATTGCTGATTGGCTGACAGCTGTGGAATTTCAGACCGTATATCACAAAGTATGACAAAAAATATAGGTTAACTGCTCTAATTAGGTTGGTAACCAGTTTATAATAGCAATAAGGCACCTTTGGGGTTTGTGGTATATGGCCAATTTACCACGGCTAAGGGCTGTATCCACTCCCTCTGTGTTGCGTTGTGACTAAGAACAGCCCTTAGCCGTGGTAAATTGACCTTATACCACACCCCCTCATGCCTTATTGCTTAAACATAAAAACACTTTCCTAATATTGAGTTGCCCCTCCATTTTTGCCCTCAGAACAGTCTCAATTTGTAGGGGCACACAAGGTGTCGAAGTGTTCCACACGGATGCTGGCTCATGTTGACTCCAGGGCTTCCCATAGTTGTGTCAAGTTGGCTGGATGTCCTTTGGGAGGTGGACCAATCTTGATACACACAGGAAACTGTTGAGCGTGAAAAACCCAGCAGTATTGTAGTCTTTGGTGCGCCTGGCACCTATTACCATACCCCGTTCAAAGGTACATAAATATTTTGTCTCACCCATTCACTCTCTGAATGGCACACATAGACATTCCATGACTCAATTGTCTCATGGCTTAAAAATCCTTCTTTAACCTGTCTCCTCCCATTCATCTACACTGATTTGAAGTGGATTGAACAAATTACATTAATAAGGGATCATAGCTTTCACCATATCAGTCTATGTCATGGAAAGAGCAAGTGTTCCTAATGTTTTGTACACTCAGTGTAGTCTACACACCATAGAAATACAATGGATTTTACCTAGCATACTACGACTCCCAGGGTGCAATGCTTCACCCAGCTGCTGCTAGCTGGCTACTTATCATATTATAGTGCTGAAAAGAATATATTGTCATTGTCACTCCAAAATAGTTTGAATGTAGTTGCTGGTAGAATAACGTTACAAAGCAAATGTAAATTGTAAAATAGTTTTAAATGTATTTTTGGAAGTAAACCTCCCTCACTGCACTGCTTTGTAACACCTTTTGCGTAGGTTTTTTTGGTAGGCTGGTTTTCATCTGCTCTGTAAGCAAAGTCTTCCCATATTTCGCTTCTGGAGCCAGTTTTGTAAACAACCTGCTGGAGTGGAGGTATGATGTTTTCGTTAGAAGAGGCCATGTTGACGGCATTTTCTCTCTCTCTTGCTTCTCAAAAGTGTCTCGCACGGTGTCAGCAGCATGCGCAAGCGCAAGGAGTCTGGCTAGCTTACTACTGCCACCTTGAGAAGATTCAGACAAATTACTAGACAGACTCGCTCACCTCAGACGCGAGACGCATTTGACAGAATTACCGAAAGTAACAAATTCTAGTACCAAACCGTTTTTCATGTTCTAGTATTGAAAAAGTACAGGCGTTTTTGTATACCATGCAACACTACAGTAGATGTGAGTGCAATATCTGCATAGACCAAATCACTGTGCCATTGCTATACTATTCTGGCTATCCAATCCCACTCTTACTCCCCCTTATCTGCCGAAAGGGTTCCCTGGTTATTTCAGTGTAGTTGGGATAATTGGAGTACTTTGTGGTTTATCTTAATGGTGTTCTGATTGTGCTTCGGATAGGGAGCTGTGCTTCGGATAGGGAGCTGTGCTTCGGATAGGGAGCTGTGTTGGTAGGTAGGCAGCAGGTACTTGAGTCTGATTAAATCTCTTAGTTCTGTGTAAGGGGCCACAGGGCTGGGCTACCGACGCCGCCAAGACATCCACATACACATGTTGGGTTTGCTCCTAGCAGAACCCGGCTCGGCGAAGCAAACCTCTGTGCTTGCATAGTCCCTAAAGAAGGGGGTTCTACTTTGGTAGAGGTTACTGCAGGGGGTCTGCAGCCAGATAGAAAAATACAAAATCAAATAATCTGTCCAAGGGATCTGTGAAATAAGTTTAGACGGTGTAATACAAAACAATGTAATATTATTCATTTACAATGTATGTTCCTAACCATGGGCAACATAGGCCTGGAAGGCTCACAGGGATATTGGTATGCACAGTGCTCCACCAATTATACATTTACAAATGTTTGTGTTCCCCAAAAATGCACTTAATTCACAGTAACTGTCCACTACAAATCTCACATTTTAAATGTTTACATTCCGTTCCATACCCAAATAATGTTGTTGACTCGTCATATACTTGTATTTGTGGTCAAAGCATGCCTTTTTCAGAAATGCTTGCTATTTCCTCATTGGCCGATCAGCGGTCAACTTGCGTTAATCATTTTAATGACCGTTATTTGCCCACGTCATTCTGTTGTTGTGGTATGCCCACACCATTCCAACACAGAAAAGCTGGTTTGTAACATGCTTAATATAAATCAAATCAAATTTGTATTTGTCACATGCGCTGAAAAACAATGGGTGTAGACTTTACAGTGAAATGCTTACTTATCAATTAAATGTTAAGTAAAAATAGACAAGTAAAAATAACAAATAATTAAAGAGCAGCAGTAAAATAACAGTAGCGAGGCTATGTACAGGGGGTAGCGGTACAGAGTCAATGTGCGGGGGGTACAGGTTAATCGGGGTAATTGAGGTAATATGTACATGTAGGAACATGCATAGTGACCATGCATAGATAACAAACAGAGAGTAGCTCCAGTACCGCTTGCCATGCGGTAGCAGAGAGAACAGTCTATGACTAGGGGGGCTGGAGTCTTTGACCATTTTTAGGGCCTTCCTCTGACACTGCCTGGTATAGAGGTCCTGGATGGCAGGAAGCTTGGCCCCAGTGATGTTACCATTACCCTCTGTAGTGCCTTGTGGTTGGAGGCCGAGCAGTTGCCATACCAGGCAGTGACACAACCAGTCAAGATGCTCTCGATGGTGCAGCTGTATAACTTTTTGAGGATCTGAGGACCTATGCCAAATCTTTTCACTCTCCTCTTCACGACTGTCTTGGTGTGTTTGGACCATAATAGTTTGTTGGTGATGTGGACGCCAAGGAACTTGAAGCTCTCAACCTGCTCCAATTCAGTCCCGTCGCTGAGAATGGGGGCGTGTTCGGTCCTCCTTTTCCTGTAATCTCCTTTGTCTTGCTGACATTGAGGGAGAGGTTGTTGTCCTGGCACCACACGGCCAGGTCGCTGACCTCCTCCCTATAGGCTGTCTCATCGTTGTCAGTGATCGGGCCTACCTACCACTGTTGTGTCATTGGCAAACTTAATGATGGTGTTGGAGTCGTGCTATGAACGGAAGGAAAACTTTTGAACTCATATTGTAATTAATTATTGGTCATATTTCATAGAAATCTGGAAACACTGGACAGTTACTTTAAGCTTTAAAACTGCAAGGTTTTCTCTGCCTCATGGAAATATGTGTAGAATTGCAGGAAATTAGCTTGAAAACTGCAAACTTCTCTCCAGTGTCAAGAGATGGGCCTTTAAATTGTTCCTTCCCAATATCCGAAGTCATGGTAAAAACTCCTTGAATGCTATCTTTCTTTTATCTCGAGTTGTGTTTATGAGGGGGTCCCTGATAAATTTGCTGTCACAAAAGGGGTCCCCAGCCCCAAAACGTTTGAGAACCCCAGCCCCAAAGACCTTGCTTGAAAAACAAGTAAAGCTGCAATAATACTATTGTTTGTCCCTCTTGAGCCACCGTAGCAACAACATAGCCAGAAACACTTCCTCAAAATAGTCCAAGATAAGATAAATCAAGAAATCTGTATTAAATGTTTACGTGTTTGCTTTAGAGGTCTTCGTCGTGCAATTTTACAACTAACTAAGATGTTTGGTGCAGTATTTCTCAAGTGAAATATTTTGCATGAAAATTAGTCGTCTGTCAATGAATGACAACGAACACTTCATTGAAGAATGCCGTCCATAGTTCCCACTTCCACAAGGAGTAGTACTGTTGACCAATCACCGACGAAGGGGCGGAGACTTCAGCTACCAAGCTTCGACTTGCCTCTATATTTTTGTGTGTGTACGCGAACAGCTGAAAAAAAAACTGGAAAACAAGCAAAAACGTAACAAAATGTCGTCATAATATGTGCGCAAAGTGTTTCGACTGTGAAGCATGCGACAGGCTTTACGCTACTCTTCTCCCTGCTGTCCAGAGCTATAACTACAACTATACTTGAACACAGTGTAGAAGTACTGCATTCCAATATTCTATATATTATATACACTACATGACCAAAAGTATGTGGACACCTGTTCGTCGAACATCTCATTCCAAAATCATAAGCATTATAATGGAGTTGCCCCCCCCCCCCCTTTGCTGTTATAACAGCCGCCACTCTTCTGGGAAGGCTTTCCACTAGATGTTGGAACATTGCTGCGGGACTTGCTTCCATTTAGCCACGAGAATTAGTGATGTCAGACAGATGTTGGGCGATTCGGCATGGCTCGCAGTCTGCATTCCAATTCATCCCAAAGGTGTTCCATAGGGTTGAGGTCAGTGCTCTGTGCAGACCAGTCAATTTCTTCCAAACCGATCTCGACAAACCATTTCTGTATGGACCTCGCTTTGTGCACGGGGGCAGTGTCATGCTGAAACAGGAAAGGGCCTTCCCCAAACTGTTGCACAAAGTTGGAAGCACAGAATTGTCTAGAATGTCATTGTATTCTATAGATTTCCCTTTACTGGAACTAAGGGGCCCGAACCATGAAAAACAGCCCCAGACCATTTTTCCTCCTCCACCAAACTTTACAGTTGGCACTATGCATTGGTGCAGGTAGCGTTCTCCTGGCACCCGCCAAACCCAGATTTGTACGTTGGACTGCCATATGGTGAAGCGTGATTCATCACTCCAGAGAACGCGTTTCCACTGCTCCAGAGTCCAATGGAGGCAAGCGTTACACCACCACGCTTGGGATTGCGCATCTTAGGCTTGGTGCGGCTGCTAGGCAATGGAAATACATTTTTTGAAGCTCCCGACAAACAGTTATTGTGCTGACGTTCCTTACAAAGGCAGTTTGGAACTCGGTAGGGAGTGTAGCAACAGAGGACAGACGATTTTTACATACTAGACGCTTCAGCACTCAGCGGTCCCGATCTGTGGGCTTGGATGGTCCACCACTTCGCTGCTGAGCCGTTGTAACTCCTAGATGTTTCCATTTCACAATAACAGCACTTACGGTTGACTAGTGCAGCTCTAGCAGGGCAGAAATTTGACAAACTGACTTGTTGGAAAGGTGGCATCCTATGATGGTGCCACACTGAAAGTCACTGAGCTCTTCAGTAAGGCCATTGTACTGCCAATGTTTGTCTATGGAGATTTCATGGCTGTGTGCTCGATTTTATACACTTGTCAGCAACAGATGTGGCTGAAATAGCCGAATCAACTAATTTGAAGGGGTGTCCACATACTTTTGTATATATTGTGTACATTCTGGGGCAAGAGACCTAACAAAAATATAATATTAGGGGTTTGGGAAATGCTGAGAAGTACTTTTAGCTGTTTTTCCTTAACTGAATGAATGTTCACTGAAACAAAGGACTATTTTACCACTCAATCCATCTTAATCAACACCGTAAACCAGAGTTAAGAATAGGTCTAAGTGACCTCTTATCAATAGAGTTTGTCACATTGGTTTTAATGGTCCTGTTTCAGCCCAGCCAATGATGTACAGTATATAAACACTAGATTGTTGATGCTATTGTCACAAACCGGCTCAAAGTCCATTACAAAAAGGGAGACAACGTGGAGATTAGGAATAACAAAAATATAATAACTGAAGTAACATAAATACAATTAACAATGGTGTGTGTAGTCAGTAATCAGTAGTGTAAGTGAGTGGTTGCGTGCATAGATGTGATAATGAGGGGTGTTGAAAGGTGCCAAAAGAAAAAAAAAAAACAGCCACAAAAATGCCACAACCAAAATCTAACCGTGTCTGCATGAAGAGAGTCTCAATGAATGGGGAAGAGGTTTATTTATCCCTGGACACACCTGGGTCCAGGTGTGTCGCATGTCGCTGACAACCCTCCCGGCTCTGCCCACCGACATCCTATTAAGGAAAACAAGAGCAAAGAGAAAGAATTCGGCAGGCAGAGTGGGAGGGTCGTCACACTATATATTCGCCAATGAGAGACTAAGTCACCGCAGAAAGAGCAGCCACCCATAGAAATGAATGGAATCCTACAGTTTCATGGACCAAATTTCATGTAATTAATGATATTATTATTTTTTATAGTGGGGACAGCAAAAAAAACAACTGTTTTTCTATATAGTTTTATTACTGTCCGCCCCAGGACCATGGTGAAGCCAAAACAATAACTACGTTGCTGGGGCGGTCAGTAATACTAATGACCGAGCATATACACAAGCAGTGGGGCGACAGGGGGTAGCAGATTCCTGCTTTTAAGGTGACTGTGTAAAAGAAGAAATGTGGCAGACAATTATGGAGACGCTAATAAGTGCATTTCTATTGCTTCTAAAATCTTTCAATGATTCATTGTAAAAAATAATCATTTTACCTGTACCATTTTCCCTTGTAAATTTCAAGAAAATGTTGAATGGACTATGACATAAAGCATATCAGTGAGTTGATTCACAAGTCCCTTGTTAGTGCTAAAAACCTGCCATCCAACAATAAAAAAAAATATCTAAATTCTGTTATTCTGTTGCACATTGTATGTTAAATTATGCAACAAAGAGAGATTTTTTGGACAATAAAGTCACTACCGGTGGAGTCCAAGTCCGCACTGGTCGAGGTTGATTGACGAGTCATGAAAATCTTTGACTCGAGTCCAAGTCAAGTCCCAGTCCTGGACTCGAGTACTACAACACTGATGCATATTCATTGAACTATAAACCAAGTCTATTCTCAACACTTGTGCATATATGTGTTCATTTAAAGTGTTAATCGGTGTTTAACTTTCAGAGTTAAAAGTAAACATTTGCTTTGTAACCCGGAATTTGTAACAGAATAAAAAGAGCATACGCCATATGACACCCAACAAATGCTTTATTGTAGCAGCAATCCCCGGGAGGAATATTAAAACATTGCGGATGATGTGTCTACGCTATTCTGAGGAGGCAAGAACAAATGAGGCAGTCTAGGCTATGTTGGGGTAGCATCCCAAATGGTTTACTATTCCCTAGCGCACTACTTTTGACCAGATACCTATGGGCTCTGGTCAAAAGTAGTGCACTGAATAGGGAATAGGAAGCCATTTGGTGGAATGCAGTCATGATGCTAACAGCATTCTACAACCAGCCTCCAAGTATTACCGTGGTAACCATCACAGGCTCCTTAGTAACCCACAAGGTCCCAGTGAAGTGTGTTTGCTCCATTTCTTAGCTCGGTAAGAGCACATGAAGCTCATCGAAATATTGAGGGTACGAAATCTTCTGAACTGAGGTCAACTCCTGTTCAAGCCTGTTTGGTAATTGAATTGGATGTTGCGTTTGAGATATGCAGCAGGTAGCCTAGTGGTTAGAGTGTTGGGCCAGTAACTGAAAGGTTGCTGGATTGAATCCCTGAGTTGACGATGTAAAAATCAGTTATTCTGCCCCTGAACAAGGCAGTTAACCCACTGTTCCCCGGTAGGCAGTCATTGTAAATAAGAATTTGTTCTTAACTAATATATGCAATGGCGTTTTCAGTTATAGCATTGCCTTTTTCAATTCAGTTTTTCTTCGGCAGCTCAATTGGAATTGAAATGTACTTGACCATTGATCGGCACAATGTTTTCATTGTGATTGCGTGTCAAGGTGTGTGTGTGTGTGTGTGTGTGTGTGTGTGTGTGTGTGTGTGTGAAAGTGAAAGTGATTTTGAGAGAGAGAGATGAAGTGTGTGTGTGTATGGGCATGAGAGAGAGAGAGAGAGATGGAATGTGTTTTCATCGAGGATGAACAGTTCATCTCAACATCCTCATTAAGTGCAGCTTTCTTCTACATCTGCTCCTTGATTTGTTATTGAGCGGTCTGTTTGTCTTATAACATGGGTCTTCGAGATGCACCAAGAGAAATGCAACATGCCTGTCTTATAGTGCTCACCGTCCATTGTGTCTGTCTGAGAATCAATGCTATAGAGCCATCCAAGCCCTTACATTTTTCAATTCAATGCACTGTGTTCCATGCAAAATTGAGAACTCCCTATATGAGGAATGTATTGAGGGTGGTGTGTTTTGCTTGTACTTTAAGTGCTATACCACTGCATTTACAAATGATTCTAAAACATCTATGTTGTGCTTATGAAGACTTAATATAACCTATATTTGTTTGTTGCAAGGAGAACGCTAAAGTGGGACCCCCTCCCCCCGATTGATTTCACCAATGATTTGTGTAAATACTGTATAGATGAAACTCTACTGTGATGGAATTGTTTCTCACATTTCAAAAGGATTTATGGCCTTAGACAGTTTACATAAAACTGACTGGTATAATGCATTAGTGAATGTTATAAGCTTGTATGAGTCTTTATAATGTCTAATTAGGCCTTTATATGTAACAGTTTACATAAAACTGACTGGTATTATGCATTAGTGAATGTTATAAGCTTGTAAGAGTCTTTATAATGTCTAATTAGGCCTTATATGTAACAGTTTACATAAAACTGACTGGTATTATGCATTAGTGAATGTTATAAGCTTGTATGAGCCTTTATAATGTCTAATTAGGCCTTTATATGTAACAGTTTACATTAAACCGACTGGTATTATGCATTAGTGAATGTTACACGCTTGTATGAGCATTTATAATGTCTAATTAGGCCTTATGTCACTTTTCTATGATACATTTTCAACTGACTCAAAATGGATGATGGTTGGTCGGGATTTCTGTTAGGATAAATACACACAAGGGGGCTTAAGAAGATGCTTAAGACAATAATTGCAATGCATTATAACGCCATTGTAGTGCTTTATACCTGTTTACTTTATTAAAGCATTATCGAATTGTTGATTCATCCTTATTTGAGTTATTGAATATTGTTTCGATATAAGTAGCAAGTTGGTGCCGTTTTCTGTCCTTTACCTGTTTCTTCTTCTCTCCCTCCTCTTCTTTCTCTCCATTCCACTCCCACTGTCCTCTGTCCAGCTGTTATAACTGTGGAGGTCTGGACCACCACGCCAAGGAGTGTGGCCTGCCCCCCCAGCCAAAGAAATGCCACTACTGCCAGAGCATCATGCACATGGTAGCCCAGTGTCCCCACAAGGCGCTGGCGCCCCCCACTGGCTCTCAGGACCCCCTGCACCCCTCTACCTCGACCGACCTGTACCCCCCTGACGAGGAGGAGCGCTCGGGTTCATCCCCCCTTGATGGCCCCTCATCCTCCCCGGAAGCGCCACCCCAGTCACACTGTGGTGGCCCCCAGAGGTGGAGGAAATAGGCGGGGAGAAGGGGAGAGGTGTACCATGACCCTGACTCCCCTAATCTAAGGAACCCCCAAAATCCCATCCCTAATCTACCTCACACTCGTGAAAAAAATGGGAGGTATATTTTTGGGCGGGACCAGCGAAGTTATGGCAACGATCACCGGGATACGGATTTGTGTGAATGTGTGTGACTGGCTGACTGGTTGTCATCTGGTTGCAGCTATGGCAACCATCGCTGGGGATATGGACTCTTGTGAATGACTGTGTGTGACTTCTCAATCAGTGCAGCTCAAGAGACAAAATGGTCTAAAAGAGAAACAAGGGTTAGGGTTAAGGGTTAGGGGTTAGGGTTAGGGTGATTGTGAACCTGAGTTAGATGACTGGTGTCATCCGTAACACTTTGTGTGGTAGTTTCTGAATAGAATTCGGTTTCCTTTTAGATTTTAGTTCACGTGTTTCATATTATTATTATTCTAAACATCATGATGGCTCTTTTTTAGCATTTAAGACTTTAAAAAAAGGCCTTGATGTAGGCCAGTGTTTCCTAATTGAGCATATTTTATTTTTTCCCTAGCAGTAACACACTTGATTTAACTTATCGCCAAGCCTTTGATTATTTACAATCCGGTGTGTTAGTGATACATCAAAAACTAAAATGTGTACCCCTTTGGCTCCCCGGGACCAGGATTGCAAAACACTGATTGGTCCTCTATAAAAACAATAGAACGCAAAAAAATCTGAATCCAAATGATGCCTCAGTGTGACCTATTGATCAGTGTTGGCGAGAGCACCATGGATACCAGGGTGAAAGGTTGGAAAGAGGATGGGGGCGTAGGACCCATTCAATAACCCTTGTGGTCATGTGCAACGCTCTGCTTTACAGAAACAGAACTGGACCAACTGCCAGTTCTGGGGGGGGAGCAATGGTTGCAATGGTTTCATAAGAACCAGGAACTGGTTGTTATATGGTTGTTATTATATGGTTGTAATGACGTCATTTCAACCAGCTTTGCCCACTGGGTGATTGTTGTTAAACCTAGTTTGAAGTGTGTGTGTGTGTGTGTGTGTGTGTGTGTGTGTGTGTGTGTGTGTGTGTGTGTGTGTGTGTGTGTGTGTGTGTGTGTGTGTGTGTGTGTGTGTGTGTGTGTGTGGGCACAAGCGCATGTGTGAGTGTGTATGTGGGCACAAGCGTGTGTGTGTGTGGCACAGCCTGGTGCAGTGAAGTCACCTTTGCTGTGTACTTCCCCAGCGGGTAGATTTTGGCACAAGACATCATTGCAACCAGTATTCTGCTGCGAAAAGAAGCCTAACTGTCACTCCTGAACCACAGAAGATGAGCTTTTCTAGTTCAGTGGTACTAACAATTGACTGCAGAGTGCTAGTGGGGGAATAGTATTGATCCAGGCATGTGTGCACTTGCTTGTGTGTGAGTGGGGTTGTTAGGAACGTGTGAGAGACATTGTTCCTTTCCTAAAACATAACAGAGAAGTTTGATCCAGGCTTTGAGATTGGGGCCAACCTCTAGTCGACTTGATATTAATGTTTCATGTAATCCTAGAAAGACATGCCTTAGAAAAAGTGTTTTATCACTCGAGACCTTGCCTGGCTACCCAGATTCCTTGCTCTTGCCAAAAGCTAAGCCACGCTCACAGACGTTAGTTTCTTCTCCGCAGTGAGTCTGGATCTGAGTACCTCCCAGACCCTTCACCGAATGCCAACACATTTGAGGCCATCTGATTGGTCCAGGAACCGATGGGTTGGGCCAGAGCTAGAACAAACATGGGTAAAGCGGCGGTTTGAAAATGTGTCATTGGCATTGATACTCTGATTGGTTAGAGACGATCCAATCGATGTTGACTTTGTTTTGTACAAAGCCCCTCGTGTCCCTCGTCACCACAAAATCTTAAATGATGGCAGACCGAGACACTCAATATGTGGTCTGGAGACCGGACTCGAGTAGCCTAACAACTCACATCTTCTTCTGAAGAATTTAGTGTGAGTTGTTAGGCTACTCGAGTCCGGTACCCAGACCACATATTGAGTGTCTCGGGCTTGTCTCGGATACATTTTTACTCCGTCTTGACTGTTTCGGCTCAGTCTCGGACAATCTGAATTATCAGCCCCCGTTCAGTCGATGCTTCACCATGCCAAATATCCACACTCCTTTTATAACACCTTTCATACGTACTCGTAACAATACTGTCCTTTACTACAGTGCATTCTGAAAGTATTCAAACCCCTTGAATTGCTCCTCATTTTGTTACGTCACAGCCTTATTCTAAAATGGATTCAATAAATGTTTTTCTTCATCAATCTACACACAATACCCCATAATGACAAAGCGAAAAACTGGTTTTTAGAAATGTTTGCTAATGTATTACAATTTACAGAAATACTGTACATTTTTAGCTCTTTTTTTATGGCGGCGATCTGACACAATTTCAATCATGGTCTTGAATTGGACTCGCCTTGTTCTGGTCTCGGTCTTGACTCGAACTCGCCCCCCCTCCCGGTCTCGGTCTTGACTCGGTCTCACAATACTTCTTGGATATTAAACTATTTTATCCACCTCTAGGTTTAAGTTCCAAAACATTGAAAAAATGCCATTATTTAATTGGACTTTACTATCTACATTTGGGTTGTTGACTAATTAGTTGGAGATAGTGTCACAGTTTATGAAGTCACAATATAAGTCATTAATATATGTATGAAAGAATAGCATATTCTAAAACAATTATTACATTTAAGTATAGAATAAATTATTTCTGGCATAGTTTAAGAAACTATGTATTGTGCGTAGGATTCTTTATTGTCAAGCACCATCACACCTCTCTCTCCCTTTGACCTGTGTGACATCACTCATTTTACCCGTTCAGTCAATGCCCTCCCCGTTTATAATATGAAGTAATTTTCTACATTTATGTCTCTCTTTATTTCTATCACTCCATCTCACTCTTATCCTCCCTCCGCATTATCAAAATATCTGATCACTCTCACATCACTCTACCTCTCTCTATCGTTCTATCTGTCTCTGTTCCTCTTTTCCGACGAAATGCCTTACCTATATAGGAAAAACTCGGACCCCTAGTCCTAGGCTTAGTATTAGTCAAATCACATAGCCTCTACATCTGTCTGATGTCAAAGCTTTCTATCCCTATATACACACCCCTGTCCCTCTCCCATCTATGCCTGTGGTACCACCTGTTTCCCACTCAAAACGGGATCCCTAAACACTGCTGCTCGTTATTCAAATAGTCCAGAGATTTATTAAGAGCTGAAAAAGAGGTAGGGAGAAAAAAAAATGTAAGTGCTGCTTTTCGTATGACTTGAATCCTCTGCGAGTTTCTATTAGCGCTTATACTAATGAAACATGACAACTCTTCTCTGACCATATTGAATGTGAAAAGAACTCTGAAGTGGCTCTCCTCACAAAAGTCAATGAGGGTTACTTTGGAGTCGTATCTTCTTAATGTGCTGACAAATCAAATGGCCTTGTATGATGATATCAAACTAGCTTGTGTTTTCTAAAGCTCTAAAACAAATTACGTAGACAAGCAACAGTTTTTGGTATACATTTCTATAAAAGAGTTTTATTTGAAGGCATTGTAAAAGTAGGACTTGCTTTGCTGTTCCTGCTCCTTTGGAATTTCAAGGGATTGTTTCTGAAAGTTCAACACTGAGGTTGTTTATGTATAGCTTTTTGAATGTGTGATGTGCATCGAATTGAATCCAATAAGCGGACAACAACAGAGAGGGAAAAAAAGAGAATGACCAAACCACACAATGAGCACAGCCCATTTTTGTACTATGTATATATTTTTTTTATCCACAATTCCTCTCAGGATGATAAACTGTTCTCAGGGAATTAACCAAAAAAATGTATATTTTATTATTTTGGGAATCATCCACCGACTGATCGATGAACTCAAACTTTACTGTTCAAAGGGTTCTGTACCTCTTCATGTCCTGATATTAGTAACTAACTACCTCTCGAGTTACACATAGTTGTGCATTTTCTTCTTCTTATGTTTTGTTTTGATTGATCTTGTATGATTAACTGTAGGACTTTTTTTGTTTACAGCAAAAGCCTACCTCATTTCCTCAGTTTTTTCCCTCCCCCAGCCCCCCCCCCCCCTGTCCTCTACCACCTCTGTTGTTTGTTACAAGCGTCCGGTGTTGGCATAGTAGTCACAATGCAGTTTCAATCAATCACATCGCTGAAATGGCAGATCAGTTGTGACTCCAACTCCTCTTTTCCAATCAAAGCCTGTTTTTTGTTGTTGTTTTTCTTCAGTTTTGAAATTGTAGTGTTCATCTCCACATCCAGGGTGAACTTTGTCTGCCAGCTAAGTGTGTGTGTGTGTGTGTGTGTGTGTGTGTGTGTGTGTGTGTGTGTGTGTGTGTGTGTGTGTGTGTGTGTGTGTGTGTGTGTGTGTGTGTGTGTGTGTGCGTGTGTGTGTGCGTGTGCGCTTTTCCAGCATATGTAGGCCTACACACTTAGCTTGCAGACAGCAACCAGTGAGTTTAAGTGTTTGTACATATTTTTTCTCCTAACCTCATTTCTCATTGTAACCACTTGACAGGCATGAGGTGGACACAAATTTGATTGTACTGTAAATGCACAAGAAGATAGTGCCTATCTATGTTTTGTCTGTGTATTCCCATCGTATTCCCAAATAACAATTTTTCTCTCTTTGGCCTACTCAGTAAGTGACCTAAATATCGGCCATTTTGACAACCTCCGAAAATGACAAGTTGTGTTGTCTCGAGACAATTGGTTCTAGTTTTTGTGAACTACAATACGTATTATGAGTGGCATTAATAATTCTTAAGAAATGGGTAGATTTAAGTACTAATAGTGACCTTGCATATGTTGAGATCCTTAAAAAAAAGGGTTTATGAATATTACTATTATTTTTTGACTGAAACTCTTGAGGTGGGGGGGGGGGGCGACGACTGCAGTATTCCAGTACAAGCTCACCTCGTAGTCTTCTTTGCAGTTTGCAGTACATGTGCGACTAGTTTACATCGGCATATGAACAAAAAGTACCACCGTTACTGATGATATTATTATTATTCATTATTAGCTTTACAGTGGAAGTCGGAAGTTTACATACACCTTTGCCGAATACATTTTATCTCTGTTTTTCACAATTCTTGACATTTAAACCTAGTAACAATTCCCTGTCTTAGGTCAGTTAGGATCACCACTTTATTTTAAGAATCTGAAATGTCAGAATAATTGTAGAGAGAATGATTTATTTCAGCTTTTATTTCTTTCATCACATTCTCAGTGGGTCAGAAGTTTACATACACTCAATTAGCATTTGGTAGCCTTCCACAAGCTTCCCACAATAAGTTCAATTAATTTTGGCCCATTCCTCCTGACAGCTGGTGTAACTGAGTCAGGTTTGTAGGCTTCCTTGCTCGCACATGCTTTTTCAGTTCTGCCCACAAATTTTTATAAAGGATTGAGGTCAGGGCTTTGTGATGGCCACTCCAATACCTTGACTTTGTTGTCCTTAAGCCATTTTGCCACAACTTTGGAAGTATGCTTGGGGTCATTGTCCATTTGGAAGACACATTTGCTACCAAGCTTTAACTTCCTGACTGATGTCTTGAGATGTTGCTTCAATATATCCACATAATGTTCCTCTCATATTATGCCATCTATTTTGTGAAGTGCACCAGTCCCTCCTCCAGCAAAGCACCCCCACAACATGATGCTGCCACCCCCGTGCTTCACAGTTGGGATGGTGTTCTTCAGCTTGCAAGCCTCCCCCTTTTTTCCTCCTAACATAATGATGGTCATTATGGCCAAACAGTTCTATTTTTGCTTCATCAGACCAGAGGACATTTCTCCAAAAAACACGATCTTTGTCCAAGCAGTGGCTTCTTCCTTGCTGAGCGGTCTTTCAGGTTATGTCGATATCAGACTTGTTTTATAGATACTTTTGTACATGTTTCCTCCAGAATCTTCACAAGGTCCTTTGCTTGTTCTGGGATTACTTTTCGCACCAAAGTACATTCATCTCTAGGAGACAGAACACGTCTCCTTCCTGAGCGGTATTACGGCTGCGTGGTCCCGTGGTGTTTACACTTGGGTACTATTGTTTGTACAGATGAACATGGTACCTTCAGGCATTTGGAAATTGCTCCCAAGGATGAACCAGACTTGTGGAGGTCTACAATTTTTTTTCTGAGGTCTTGGCTGATTTCTTTTGATTTTCCCATGATGTCAAGCAAAGAGGCATTGAGTTTGAAGGTAGGCCTTGAAATTCATCCACAGGTACACCTCCAATTGACTCAAATTATGTCAATTAGCCTATCAGAAGCTTCTAAAGCTATGACATCATTTTCTGGAATTTTCCAAGCTGTTTAATGGCACAGTTAACTTAGTGTATGTGAACTTCTGACCCACTGGACTTGTGATACAGTGAATTATAAGTGAAATAATCTGTCTTTAAACTATTGTTGGAAAAATTACTTGTGTCATGCACAAAACAGATGTCCTAACCGACTTGCCAAAACTATAGTTTGTTAACAAGAAATTTGTGGAGTGGTTGAAAAACAAGTTTTAATGACTCCAACCTAAGTGTATGTAAACTTCCAACTTCAACTGTATATGTTATTCGAATCATTGTAAGTACTTATTGCTTATTGTCTACTCTTTCTATCCTGGTCAGTATTTAACTGTCAGATAGGGAATTATTTGAAGACTCTGAGAACACCTCTCATTGGCTCTGTTCCAATACACATGCTAACACACTACTTTGAATACATGCTGAATATGCATAGAACGTGGATTTGCATGGATGTGTGTCACAATAGTCAAATGTAAACACAAATGGAGACACTGTCATTTTTGGAGGGATTTTTGTGACACAAAAGCATTGCATTAGCTAGTAAAAGAGTATAGGAGTGGTTGCTAAATAACTGTGAATAACTTTAGCTAGCTTGCCAACTTGGCTAACTGTAGGGTGAAACCATTTATTTTCAGTTCGTTAGCTACTACACTGCTTTTTGTGAGCAAATGTAACGCTGCCTCCAAAACTGATGAGGTGTCACCGCTAATGTTTTAATTTGGATGCTTATGACGCCTCTACTTCTCAAACGCATACATGCCAATAAATTGCTTCATACTAAGCGGTATGCTGGTTTTGACATTTGAACAGAGCCTCAGTGAATGTAAAGAATACGATCTCTCTAAAGTGGCTGTGTTTAGATTAAGTTTCTGTTGGGGGCTGAGCCACCATCTGATTATTTACTTGTTTAATAGGCTGCATTGAAAATGTGAGAATGGTTTTACACTCTCTCATGTTGCCAAACCAGACACTTGACTGACACGCACTAGAGCAGGGGTAGACAACTAGATTCAACGCGGGACGATTTTTGTTGGAGTGGAAGGTCTTGGGGCCGGAACATAATTCTAATAATTTGTACACAGCAAATTTACCACAACTAAGCCCAAAAAGTGATTGTATTTGAAAATAGCAGCCTTATTTGAACCAAAACCATTGCTTTAAGATCTGAGTTTCAGGCTTCAGTCGCTCAAGGTGTTTATCTCAAATAATTATTTTACTGGTGAACCTTTTTGATTCCATCAAAGGTTTAAGACTTACTTTTACCCTCTGAGGGGTTGGGTTAAATGCGGAAGACACATTCTGGTTGAATGCATTCAGTTGTGCAACTGACTAGTTATCCCCTTTCCCCTAATAGCCTAGGAGAGGAAGATTAATTTCAAATCTACACCTTGCCCCTAATCCTTAGCCACTTATAGTATAATTTTATTGAAGGATATTTGGCAACATTTCCACCTAGCTAATCTGAAGGTAAAATAAAAAAGTTTACCATATTGCTTCCGCCTATCCAATTCTCTTAAATCTACAGGAGTATCTAGGGTGTATTGGCTAGGGTCGATTTGTAATTTAGCATTAGACTGGTTGACTTCCAGTATTACGGGGGAGTCAGTTCTAGAGATCTTATAAAGCCTTCAAGAACAAGACTGATCCCTAAAGTGACGCTAAAACAGAGGTTGGAACTAAAGTTAAGCATACAATGCCCTCCAGTGGGTGAATGAGGAAATTACAGAATGTGATTGACGTTCACATACCTCAAATGCCACGGTGCTCTGCTCTTCTGTTCTTTGCCTTTTATCCACCCTTGGTGGCTAAAGGGGTGTGTATTCTCACCCCTGTCCCCTCACTTGTGTAAATTGAGTATCCGAGCAATGATTGCTTTTATCATTACAGAAACATTACTTGTGTACATATCACTCATTATTATAGCCCCCAGTTTAAACATACTGCCTTAAAAAATTATGTGAATCTTTTTTTATTTTTTTTATGTCTTAATTGTTTTACTTGACTGGAAATAAACATATTATATTGGCATTAAACTTGTGGGTCTGTTTTGACAATGAAACACAGGCATTGTACAGGTCTAGGTAAAGGGACTCAGCCTGATGAAACGCATTCTGTTTGTTCAAATTTTGTCAGGTGAATGCTGAATCCCAAACTGACCTATAATGACTACCTATACTATCAAGGCTCAGGCTAAGACCCAGATGCAGACAGAGGAGGCGGATAGTACGAGTCTCAGTGTTTACTATAGTACAAGGGGCAGGCAAAAGGTAAGTCAAGGCAGGCAAATCCCTAGTCACAATCCAATCAAGAGTCAGGCAGGTACAGGACGGCAGGCAGGATCAGGGTCAGGACAGGCAGAAAGGTCAGAACTGGGAAAACTAAGAAAAACATCAACTAGAGCACAGGAAACACATGAAAACGCTGGTAGGACTTGACGGGATAAGACAAATTGGCAACAGACAAACAGAAAATGCAGGTATAAATACACAGGGACAAGCACAAAGACATGGGAAACAGATTAGGGTGTGACATATACTGTGTTAGCTTAGCTACAGTGATATAGTGGTGAAAACATAGCCGATCATGGTGAGTAACGCTCCCTAAACTTTCATTGCATTTTTCCGCAAAAGGTGGGTAACGCTTATGCAAAATAAAAAAGGTGATTTATAAACTCACAACTATAATTTCGTATAATTTACAAAACAATATCTTACCTCGTTCAGTCACATTGCACATAGGTGGCAAGATAGCAAGTAGAAAGAACTAAAGAAAAAGCTAGCTTCAATTACCATTTTGGTGCTAGCTGGAAGAAAACTCCTGCTGGCAGTTCTGCCAGGTGGAAATCATATTTAAAGTGAATAGTATTAATATCTAATCAAATAAAATGCCCTCGTACATGTGAACGCTTCATTGATGGTGAGACTCCTCCTCCTTGCAAATTTACATTTTAAAGATCGTATGTCTGTCAGCCATTTGGAGGCGGGCTTAAGGGAACATTTATAATTGTAATTGGCAGCTTAGTGTGCGCCAATAATTTTTTTTCAGTTGGTGTGTTCAGCTTGCCATGTTTTGTCTTTCAGGGACAGCACAAGAGCATCCCGGAGTCGCCTCTTCACTGTTGACGTTAAGACTGGTGTTTTGCCGGGACTATATAATGAAGCTGCCAGTTGAGTACTTGTGAGGTGTCTGTTTCTCAAACTAGACACTATTAATTGCTCAGTTGTGCACGGGGCCTCCCACTCCTCTTTCTATTCTGGTTAGAGCCAGTTTGCGCTGTTTTGTAAAGGGAGTAGTACACAGCTTGTACGAAATCTTCAGTTTCTTGGCAATTTCTCGCATGCAATAGCCTTCATTTCTCAGAACAAGAATAAACTGACGAGTTTCAGAAGAAAGTGCTTTGTTTCTGGCCATTTTGAGCCTGTAATCAAACCCACAAATGCTGATGCTCCAGATACTCAACTAGTCTAAAGAATGCCAGTTTTATTGCTTCTTTAATCTGGACAGCTGTGCTAATATATTTGCAAAAGGGTTTTCTAATGATCAATTAGCCTTTTAAAATGATAAGCTTGGATTAGCTAACACAACGTGCCATTGGAACACAGGAGTGATGGTTGCTGATAATGGGCCTCTGTACGCCTATGTAGATATTCCATAAAAAATCTTCAATTTCCAGCTACAATAGTCATTTACAACATTAACAATGTCTACACTGTATTTATGATCAATTTGATGTTATTTAAATGGACAAAAAAGTTGCTTTTCTTTCAAAAACAATGACATTCCTAAGTGACCCCAAACTTGAATGGTAGTGTATGTCTATGCATGATTTGTTCTTATCACACACACAATTGTGTCATTCTGCCGTTCCTGCACTAGAGGGTAAGAGAGTGCCGTTGTGACATTCTATACCTCGCTGAAGGACACAGCAGCCAAGGCAAACGAATCACCCAGACACATCTGTGACTCACCATAGACGTCATTGTTTCTTTATAGAGTTGTTTCTATTGCCCAGCCTATGGTCTATGGCCTGCTTTTATTTAATAGGAGATTTGCTTTTTTCTCTTGTCCTTTCGGTGGCCCAAATGGCACCCTATTCCCTATATAGTGCACTACTTTTGACCAGACCTAATTGGGGAATAAGGTGCCATTTGGAATTAAGCATTCTGGTTACTGTAAGGATAGCCTATATAAAAGTAAAGTAGTAATGTTTGTTAACTATTTCCTTGCCAATACACATCTAGCCAAGAGATGAGCAGATGCCTTCTCTTTCTCTCTCATAGCGCTAACCCTCATTCCTAAGCAATATGTTGACCTTTGTAATCATGCCTGCAAACTGTACGTTTTAACCTTTGCAGCAAGGTACCTGGAGCCCGCACTCAGGAAACAGAATATAAATCGGAAGCGCTGACTGTTCCACGACGGGCTAAAATGAGCACACACACACACACGTACGCACGCATCTACACATCTACACACACAAGCGCACAGCCATGTATCAGCGACCTCGCCTCCTACTTGCAGCTACGACAGCATGCTGGGCTCTTGTTTTTACAAGTCCACCTTGAATAATATATTCGTCATTAGTCTCCACTTTGAATAATCAGAGTAACCCATGTCCATGTATTCTGTTTTATCTAAACATAAAGGTCATTAAGGAGTCATTGCTGGACAATTTCAACATGAAAACCCAGGCTTAGAAAGGAAAGAGAAATCCATTTGTGTCCAGGTTCTCTCCCCCATTAGAATCCATGTTAAAAGAAGGATCAAAGAGGCAGAGGAAAATAGGAGAAAGAGATGATAGGTTGACATCTTCTCTCTATCTGGCTCCCTCTGAGTGGAGAGAAATTACTTTAAAGTGCAGGACAGGATGAAAGAGTGGAGCGTCGGCTAGGCCTAATGCATTCCCCTAACACTGGGATAGATGGAATAGTGTGTGAGTGAATAACTAAGGGAAAAGAGGGGAATTACATTGAGATTTCTTTAGGGGGGGGGGGGGGTATTGGCTCAGGTACACTCTTAGAAAACAGGGTTCCAAAAGAGTTCTTCGGCTGTTCACATAGGATAACTACTTTTGTTTCCAGGTAGAACCCTTTTTGTTTCCAAGGATAACTCTTGGGTGGAACCAAATAAGGTTCTACCTGGAACCAAAAGGGTTCTACCTGGAACTAAAAATAGGTTTTCAAAGGGTTCTCTTATGGGGACAGCTGAAGAACCCTTTTAGGTTCTAGGAGTGTAAAGTGTAAAGTTCATAAAGATTACCCAAAAAGTGGACATAATGCACCCCTTGCATCTTGTATGTGCTTATACTTACAAATAGCAATGTTAGCATGCATGTGAGCAATGTACTGCCTACTGCTTGTATTGCTCAGTTGGTAAGAGTGCTTGGCGCCACTTAACTCACGTAAGGCTGTCAAACATGTCCAATAACCATCCAGTTGTCCATGTTTCATAAGCCAATCATGTATAGCTTCTGCTTCTGATTGGAGGCCTGCCAATACCGTCGCACCCTATACATCAGCGGTTGCACCACTGTGACGCTATTTGTTGAGTCAGCCAACCACCTGGAAAAAAGGGCTGTCCAGTCAGTGCACATCAAGACAGAACCTTCTCCAACTTTCTTCTGGACTATCAGCTTTTCATAACACACGGTAAGATTAAAAACATAAATTATACTGCAATGGTGATATTAACAAGAGCCAACTTGTTTTCCAACTGTAGAATTTAAATAGCAACCGCTATTAGCAGCAGTAGTTGCTGCTTAATGAACTTAGCTGCCTGGCCAGCTAGCTAGCTAGCATGGTAAGTGTAAGTTACAGTAATGTTACAGTAGCTATAGCTAGCATTGTTTGATAATGCTTTCATATCCAGGGGACAAACTACGTTTACCTATATAAGTCATTTGTTTATGAATTAAAATGAGTCCATGAGATAGCCTGGCTGATATAGCCTAAGAGTTGACTAATTTGCCATGATGCCTTATTAGCCTACTTGCTTGAATACTGACACATTTCCCAATAAAAGGAATGTATTGCAAATTGTTCATGTGGTACAGTGATACTGCCCCCCCCCCCCCCTGTGATTTAGGAAGGGGAAGAGTGGTCCACAGGTCGAAAAAATAACGGAAATAACATTTCTTAACAACCACTGTGGTCTCAAAGTGTTATTATTTTCACATTGGTGAATTTAAGATCACCTTAGTTAATGGAACAATTATGGTAGTGTTACCTGTAGCTGAGGTGGCCTGTAGTAGTAAAACGGACGGACACAAAGTTCTGGCGCTTTCTTTAATCTGAAGAATGTTTTTTTTGTTCTCTGGTTCACTTGTCTATTTTCTTGTTGTATTTTTAAAACATTTCACATCAAACAAGTGTACACTTTAAATTACCAACAAATGCACTTGACCTAAAGCAGAATAAAACAATGTTCCACAAATAACCCTGTCTTCCTGTATGATGTCACATGAAAACCAATATGTATTTAACATTCATAGAATAGAAACACTTATATATGAAGACCAAAAACTGAATGTTTTTATACATACCGCTACCAATACAAAAAAACGGACTACAATACATTCAGCTTTAAGATAGGAGCACCTCCGTAAAATCGTCTCTCGCTTATGCACCCATACTGTCTGCACTAAAAGTCCACGCTCCAGACTGAGCGTGAGCGGCCAGTTTACCAGCTCGTGAGCACAATTTCACACAAAACCAAAAACATGTAAAACAAACTCAGAAATCCCTATCAAATGGATTCTTTATAAAATCCAGTACAAGTAAACTACTCAGTAAATAGTCTCTGTGACTTGTAAATCGTTTTTACAGTGCCTTGCGAAAGTATTCGGCCCCCTTGAACTTTGCGACCTTTTGCCACATTTTAGGCTTCAAACATAAAGATATAAAACTGTATTTTTTGTGAAGAATCAACAACAAGTGGGACACAATCATGAAGTGGAACGACATTTATTGGATATTTCAAACTTTTTTAACAAATCAAAAACTGAAAAAATGGGCGTGCAAAATGAATCAGCCCCTTTACTTTCAGTGCAGCAAACTCTCTCCAGAAGTTCAGTGAGGATCTCTGAATGATCCAATGTTGACCTAAATGACTAATGACGATAAATACAATCCACCTGTGTGTAATCAAGTCTCCATATAAATGCACCTGCACTGTGATAGTCTCAGAGGTCCGTTAAAAGCGCAGAGAGCATCATGAAGAACAAGGAACACACCAGGCAGGTCCGAGATACAGTTGTGAAGAAGTTTAAAGCCGGATTTGGATACAAAAAGATTTCCCAAGCTTTAAACATCCCAAGGAGCACTGTGCAAGCGATAATATTGAAATGGAAGGAGTATCAGACCCCTGCAAATCTACCAAGACCTGGCGTCCCTCTAAACTTTCAGCTCATACAAGGAGAAGACTGATCAGAGATGCAGCCAAGAGGCCCATGATCACTCTGGATCAACTGCAGAGATCTACAGCTGAGGTGGGAGACTCTGTCCATAGGACAACAATCAGTCGTATATTGCACAAATCTGGCCTTTATGGAAGAGTGGTAAGAAGAAAGCCATTTCTTAAAGATATCCATAAAAAGTGTTGTTTAAAGTTTGCCACAAGCCACCTGGGAGACACACTAAACATGTGGAAGAAGGTGCTCTGGTCAGATGAAACCAAAATTGAACTTTTTGGCAACAATGCAAAACGTTATGTTTGGCGTAAAAGCAACACAGCTGGACACACCATCCCCACTGTCCAACATGGTGGTGGCAGCATCATGGTTTGGGCCTGCTTTTCTTCAGCAGGGACAGGGAAGATGGTTAAAATTGATGGGAAGATGGATGGAGCCAAATACAGGACCATTCTGGAAGAAAACCTGATGGAGTGCAAAAGACCTGAGACTGGGACGGAGATTTGTCTTCCAACAAGACAATGATCCAAAACATAAAGCAAAATCTACAATGGAATGGTTCAAAAATAAACATATCCAGGTGTTAGAATGGCCAAGTCAAAGTCCAGACCTGAATCCAATCGAGAATCTGTGGAAAGAACTGAAAACTGCTGTTCACAAATGCTCTCCATCCAACCTCACTGAGCTCGAGCTGTTTTGCAAGGAGGAATGGGAAAAAATGTCAGTCTCTCGATGTGCAAAACTGATAGAGACATACCCCAAGCAACTTACAGCTGTAATCGCAACAAAAGGTGGTGCTACAAAGTATTAACTTAAGGGGGCTGAATAATTTTGCACGCCCAATTTTTCAGTTTTTGATTTGTTAAAAAAGTTTGAAATATCCAATAAATGTCGTTCCACTTCATGATTGTGTCCCACTTGTTGTTGATTCTTCACAAAAAAATACAGTTTTATATCTTAATGTTTGAAGCCTGAAATGTGGCAAAAGGTTGCAAAGTTCAAGGGGGCCGAATACTTTCGCAAGGCACTGTACCTCAGCTAGTATCAAGCTACACATACTCTCACTCATTGTAAATCACATTCTTCTCTCACTCAGTTTGTCACATAACCAACACAAAACTTTTCCTAACGTGATAATACCTTGACTAAGTGGTTAAATAGCATGTTAATACATATTATTTCGATATTAGTACGTTTGGAAGTTCTGTTACTGTAATAGTAAAAAGAATGGACACAAGTTTACAAAGTCTGCAAAGTTTTGGCACTTTCTTTATTCTGAAGAATGGTGCAGCAGGCATGGCCAGAACTTGCTGTTTCTCCTACCACCACAATGCAACAGAGCCCGCTTCTCCTTGGCTGATGTGAGTAAAACATTCAAACGTGTTAACACTCGCAAGGCTTCTGGCCCAGACGGCATCCCTAGCCGTGTCCTCAAAGCATGCGCAGACCAGCTGGCTGGTGTGTTTACGGACATACTCAATCGCTCCCTATCCCAGTCTGTTGTCCACACATGCTTCAAGACGGCTACCATTGTTCCTGTAGAAGGCAAAAATAACGGAACTAAATGACTACCGCCCGGTAGCTCTCACTTCTGTCATCATGAAGTGCTTCAATAGACTATTCAAGGATCATATCAACTCCACCTTACCAGCCACCTTAGAACCACTTTAGTTTGCATACCGCCACAACAGGTCCACAGAAGACGCAATTGCCATCACACTGCACACTGCCCTATCCCATCGGGACAGAAGAAATACCTATGTAAGAATGCTGTCCATTGACTACAGCTCAGCATTCAACACCATAGTACCCTCCAAGCTCATCATCAAGCTTGAGGCCCTGGGTCTCAACCCCGCCCTGTGCCCTGGGTCCTGGACTTTCTGACGGGCCGCCCCCTGGTGGTGAAGGTAGGAAACAACATCTCCACTTCGCTGACCCTACACAGGGTGCGTTCTCAGCCCCCTCCTGTACTCCCTGTTCACCCACGACTGCGTGGCCATGCACGCCTCCAACTCAATCATCAAGTTTGCAGACGACACAACAATAGTGGGCTTGATTACCAACAACGACGAGACAGGTGAGGTGAGTGCACTCGGAGTGTGGTGTCAGGAAAACTACTTCTCACTCAACGTCAACAAAACAAAGGAGATGATCATGGATTTCAGGAAACAGCAGCGGGAGCACCCCCCTATCCACATCGAAGGGACAGCAGTGGAGAAGGTGGAAAGTTAAGTTCCTCGGCATACACATCACAGACAAACTGATATGGTCCACTCAGACAGACAGTGTTGTGAAGAAGGTGCAACAGCATCTCTTCAACCTCAGGACCCTTACAAACTTTTACAGATGCACAATCGAGTCAGGCGACAACCCCGTGAGAGTCCTCTGTGGCCAAGAAACAGTGACAAGCTAACCAGGGTAGGCGCCAAGGTGGTGGCGCATTGCTGCGTGCTCCTGGATGCGCTCCTCCACCCCTATACCCGGGGTACCTGCTCCTGCAGAGAAGTCAGGCGCAGGAGATCGAAAACTGATTTCCAACGGTGTCGTTTAATACCCATAATCCACCGTCAACAGAACAATACAATAAATGGGTCAAACAAAACCCTGTAAATACCAGCATACCGTGTATAAGCACTACAAGAAACAATTACCGACAAAGGACATGGGGGGGAACAGAGGGTTAAATACACAACATGTAATTGATGGAATTGGAACCAGGTGTGATGGAAGAAAGACAAAACCAATGGAAAATGAAAAGTGGACCGGCGATGGCTAGAAGGTCGGTGACTTCGACCGCGGAAAGCCGCCCGAACAAGGAGAGGGACCACCTTTGGCGGAAGTCGTGACAGTTATTATACAATCAAAAGTAATTAAAAGAATGTGTTGAAATATAGAAAGATGTTTATTAATGACAAAAGTTAAACATTACACACACACTGGTAGGATTTAAACCGTTTGAACTTCTAAAGTGGACGGGAGTTGTTTATTGACACACAAACAACCACGGGTTAACGTTCGATCTGATTTGAATCGATCCCCTAATTTTAGAAAGAATATGAAAAAGGTCTGGAATACAGTATAGAGTCTATGTGGAAACTAGTGATGCATTGCCACTTATCAAACCAATACATTTTTTTTGCATTGGTGGAGTTTGCTGGCAGTAGACTGGGCTGTGGGTGAAGCAGGCCAGGTACTGGTGTCAGGCAGGTACTGGTGGCAGCAGATTTGTCACTGGAGGAAGCAGGCTGGACTGTAGTGGCGGCAGACTGGGTGCGGCGGCAGTGGTAAAGTCATTCAGAAGACTACCATCTGTGGTGAAAAAGACATCAGAATGCAAAACAAGACATGAATAGATGAATATAATTACTCACAATATCTTCATCATATCAAAAACACTGACGCACAGTTTTGTTTCTGACATGTCTTAATGCAGGAGTTCCCAAACTTTTCCACTCAAGCCTGGCTTCCACCTCCTGCAGCTGTGCCCTTGATCAAGGCACTTAGCCCCCACATAGAACTACTGTGTTAGTCACATGTTGTCAACACGTGGTCAACCCTCCATCTGGAGAGCTCCTGGGTGTGCAGGCTTTTTCAACATTACAACCAAATACTTTTGTCTTTATAAAATCATTCCCTCATTCAGTAAATCAGGGATCACATGGATAAGGTAGGATACTTCAAAGCAAGGTATCTAACTAGACATGTTTTTATGTAAGGCTCAATATTCATGTTTCGGGGGAGATCTATGCACAGCAAGTTATTTATCAGTTAGGTTATTCTTAAAATATGCTAAAATTTGTCGCAAATACGTCTACTGTTTAATAGAGGGGAATCCCAGTTTTCCAACTTTGCAGATTTATTTGGGCTGCCGGTGGAAAGGCAACAACGGAATGAATGCTTAGTTAGCTATAGTTATCTAGCGAGATAACGGCTTGAATTGGTGCTCTAGTTATTCTGTCTGTCAGTATTTTATACCTGCTGCTGAAAAGTCGCGCTCTCTCTCTCCAGCAACTCTCCACTCGCACTGGTACACACGCAGCACCACAAACATGCGCTGATGGGTCATTCCGATAATGGCTGATATGCCGTTTTTTAATTGATAGTTCATATTTAAAAGCGTGCTTTCGTTAATTACATTAACAACAACTATTAAACTAATTCCCATGACTTGTCATGGCCTTAGAAACCCTAATTTGACAACTTGGTACAGAGCATCATGCCATTCAGCCTGGCACATTTTCAATCTGCGCAATCTCCAAGAGCCTGGATGCAGTGATAATAGTTAAGAAGTGCCAGTGTGTTATGTACTGAGATTCCTCATATTTACCCAAACAGGCTTTCTAGGCACACCATGCAGAGAGGAAATAAAGACATTAAAGAAACACACGTATATGAATACGGACTATTAGGTCATGTGATAAGAGAGAAAAAACCTAATTAGACACAATGAGCAAATGAGAAAACCAAGTCACCTGTCAAAAGGACTATTTGAATCAGTGTTCTGTCATGGCAGCAGATTGTCCATGGACCTGAATTTTTCCTGCCATGATAGAACACTGATTCAGATAACCAAGTCATCTGTTAAAAGTATTTCTCCTCTGCTCACTGTGTCTATTAGTATTTTTCTCTCATCACATGACCATATTGTCGTATTACTATTCATATTTAATTATTTCCTTTATAATTTCTGCATGATGTGCCTAGGAAGCCTGTTCCTGTCAAGAGCTTATTTGATTTCATATATTTGTTTTTAATACTGCTTACCCTCAAATAATGTTCAGATTAGGTTATATTTACATTTTAGTCCTTTAGCAGACGCTCTTATCCAGAGCGACTTATAATCTTCCATCATTCCCCCTTTCTCCCGGCCCCTCTCCAACCCTGCTATGGGCCTCTGTGAAAACCACCTGGCCTTTCTCCCAGACCCCCTCTGCTACAACGTCTGTGAAGACCACCACTGCCTCTGCTGTCTATCAGGGCACTGCCAGCTCTGCTAGAGTCTCTATAAATGCTCTTTTCTTCTCTTTTTGTTTTAAGGAACTCAGTCCTGCTTTTAACTTACTGATGAAAGTTGTAATAGTAGATGACATAAGCTGCAATTTCGTTTTCCTCTGTCACTCATTGCAGATCTTAGAGCTATTTGTCCAGATCAACTAGCCCATGCCAGCTAACGTTTTTTAGCTAGGATTTTAGCCCATTCATTTCGTTGTAATGTTTGAGTCACTCAAATATCATATGAATACACATAAGAGCATACAATCCCGATTAGACTGATGCTGCTTATCAGTCTTATTGAGAGTTGGGCCAATAGTCTACAATAGAACATCACGCATTCAAGTGTTCGAACTGCAGGAACTTCTAACGCGGCTGCATGGGATTTGTCAGATAGGCCTATGAAGTTTTGAGGCATCCAATGGCAGTGTAGGCGTTAAGGTAACACAAGGAGCCACTTGTGGATTCCACAGCTCTAACGCAGTCCCACCTCAGTCACTGCCAAAACAACTGCTATGCAGGTGTCGACCAATGCTTATTTGATTGAATTGAGCCCAACAACTTTCAGATGGAGTTTTCTCCTCTGTTTGCATGGATGTTGTCATCTGTTTGGATCCTGTTGTGTCATACCCACTCATTACCTTGGGCTCATAAGGGGTGTGATCGTGTGTAATGTTTAACATTTGTCATTAATAAACATGTTTCTAGGTCAATCAGTCTTCACTTTTAATAACTCATATGTGGCTCTCAGAGTAAATTGTCAGACTTGATGTATTTATAATTACTCTACATATGCAAAAGTATGTGGACACCCCTTCAAATTTGTGGATTAGGCTATTTCAGCCACATTCATGGCTGACAGGTGTACAAAATTGAGCAAACAGCCATGCAATCTCCATAGAGAAACATTGGCAGTAGAATGGCCTTACTGAAGAGCTCAGTGACTTTCAATGTGGTACCGTCATAGAATGCCATCTTTCCAACAAATTTAGAAACGTCTAGGAGCAACAACAGCTCAGCCGAGAAGTGGTAGGCCACACAAGCTCACAGAGCGGGACCTCAGAGTGTTGAAGAGTGTAGCACCTAAAAATCGTCTGTCCTCAGTTGCAACACTCACTGCCAAGTTACAAACAGCCTCTGGAAGCAACATCAGAACAAGAACTCTACGTTGGGAGCTTCATGAAGTGGGTTTCCATGGCTGAGCAGCCGCACACAAGCCTAAGATCACCATGCACAATGCCAAGGGTCGGGTGAAGTGGTGTAAAGCTCACCACCATTGGACTCTGGAGTGATCGTCTGGCAATCTAACGTACGAATCTGGGTTTGGCGGATGCCAGGACAACGCTACCTGCCCAAATGCATAGTGCCAACTGTAACGCCGACTGCGAGCCAGCCCTAATTGCCCAACATCAGTGCCCGGCCTCCCTCCCCGCAACATTGTTCCAACATCTAGTGGAAAGCCTTTCCAGAAGAGTGGAGGCTGTTATAGCAGCAAAAGGGGGACCAACTCCATATTACTACCCATCATTTTGGAATGAGATGTTGTGTATGTCAGGTAATATGAAGTCCACAAGAAACCGCAACGGATAACTAATAATTTTACGAGACTAATTGTATAAACAAGGTAATGGGAGTATAGTACATTAATAAACCAATGTCATTAGAACAACACTTCTATATGTTATGTTTATGCTACCATAATCCTTCCATTAACTCAGGTACAGAAGAGTATTAAGGTCAAGTGAAGAGACAAAATAAAATGAAAATGGCAATGGGTTGTGGTACTTAGATTTGTGATTTTTTTGCGTGGTAGTACTTTCAAAAAGTGGCAATATTTTGAGATTAAACTCAACATAATTTCTCGAATGAAGTCAAAATATTGAGAATAAAGTAGGAGTTATATTTAGATAAAAGTAGGCGATTTGGTTAACTGCATGTCTCTCTGTCTCCCTTTGTGCTGTGTGCGCCACCATTGAAATGATTGCAGTTAGATGACTTGGTGAAACGATATTATTAATATTATTATTATAAGTAGGCCTTTTAGGATGTAGAAGAGGTTCTGCCACATATTATTTTTAGTAGGACTCTCTCTCTCACACACACACACACACACACCATATCCCCAAAGCAATACCATTCTTAACTGCCATGGTGCTCAACCTGGTCTCAGGTAGCTAATTAGCAACTTTTCTAGCTAACCCTAACTTTAACCCTTCACCTAACCCTAACCATAACCCTTTAACCTAACTCCTAAACCTAAACCCTAGCCTAGCTAACTTTCGCAACCTAGCCACCTAGCTAGAATTCGTAACGTAACCTATTGTACGTTTTGCACATTCGTAACATATAATACGAATTGTAATTCATAACATGTCATACGAAATGGGTGATGGACATCCACAAATTAATACATACTATCCGAAACGTAATTTATCATACTAAATGGATATCCCAGATTTAGTACAGAATAATACAAAATGCTCTTAGACCAGGTTGTTTGCGCGTTGTCAGACTGCGAAGAGCCATGGAGTTGTGTGCAGACATGGTGCCCTTTGAATTCGCTCCAATGTTATCCTCCCTCCCCTGCTTATACCACCACCTTGCATAGTTTATTGTAGAGAGTAACAGCTAGGCCAGCAGCCTTATATATCGAAATGAAAGGTTATTTTACAAATGAGTGCTTAAAATGGCATGGTGTTTAATGTACGCTACACCTCCAATGAAGTCGTCTCATAGGCCTATGCTTGTTATCTTGTGAATGTAGGTCACGGATTGCGTGGAGAAGGATTCCGAGTCCTGTTGGGCGCAAGAGCAGCTCCCAAACCGCTGTCATGGACCTTGCCACGGAGCATTGTGGCAGGGGTTTGGGTAAAGCGCCGTCTGTGACGGTAATTGTACATTCTATTATTGTAACCTAACAGCCAGCACGTCTAGCCAGTAGCCTCTATAAGGTGAACAAGTGGTAGCATAAATTAGCGTTATAACTGAAAAAAATAGTCTTTAAAGGAGACAATGCCCCTGTTTTGGGAGATAACCGATGCATCCTTCATTCCTCCCACCCTTGAAGACAGATAGATGGATAGTGAAAGGAAATTAATTGTACGCTAGGCTACCAACCAAGTCATGTCAGATCAGTGATTATTTCTTTATACCCTATGTAGCCAATCATCATTTATTTAATAGGCCTACATTTAGATCAATGATTATTTAAAGAAACGGAGAATGCATCTAGAATATATTCAAACAGCGCCTCAGTTTGGCTGGTTTGTGCAAGCAGTAGTGGTCCTTGAGTTGCCTCTCCTCCCACAGGCACTTGGGTAAAACCCCAGCTTCATTGTTCATTCGTCCCGCAGCCGTTGGATAGGCCTACAATTTACTTTCATTTTCACACTGTAATGTACGATTAGCCTACAGGTTAGGGTACTCAATCTAGTGTGCCACTATAGTTTATAATGGGCTGCAAAATAGCGGTGTTGTAGAGAATTTGGAGAGCAGCTTGACATGGGACATACACACACATAGCCCCCGGTCTCCAGCATGCTAAAATAACGATTTGTATTGCGTCTGCTCACGTAGCCTAGCCTATAGTCATTAGAAGGATAGTTTCCGTAAGGGGGAATACTACTGTCAATAAAGCACCATGGTTAGGGTCATTATTAGTTTCCATTATGCACAGATTTTTTTGAAAGGTGTTCTCCTAGGCTACGCAGCTGAATGTTGTAGCGAATTCGGAGGGCAGACTGACAGGGACTCAATTCTCTTCGCACTCAGTGACAGTGCCAAGAAAGCTTTTTGTTTGTGCTCAAATGCACCATGGCCGTTAGAAGAGTGTATGCCTATCGACTGAAATTACCAGGGGGATACTTGGTCTCTGTGTGTGTGTGAGAGAGTTATTAGATCATTAGATTGATCAACGTGAGTGCGCAGTGACGCCTGTTTGAACGAGTAGATTAGATCATTAGATTGATGGCCATTTGTTTGTTTTGCCCCTGCTCTTACCTCCCACACACACAACCCGCCCATCTCTGTATGTAATCACTGTTCCTCCTTCTGTAAAGAATCTGTGGCACAACCTTTTCCAGGTCCTAATACTTATACTAATATGATTATTACGTGCTAAAAGAGCAAAACACGCACAGCAACAGGGAGCCAGGGAGACATGCACTTAACCAGATGCCCTACATTCATCTTAAAATAAAACTGAGACTTTATTCTCTAAATGTTGACTTTATTCTCTAAATCAAATTTAAAGTTTATTTTTGAAGTATTGCCACTTTATTCTCTAAATATTGACACTTTATTCTCTAAATATTGCTACTTTTTTAAAGTACTATCATGCAAAAAATTATAATCCAAGTACCACTACCCATCAATGTTTATTAATTTTTCACTTCACTTGGCCCTTATACTCTTTCATACTTCCGTAACTCAGGTAATCTTAAAAAAAAAAAAATGTAGTGTTAGAAAATGTAATGTTAATTTCTCTACCATAAGCCGCCTACAACATAATTTTGGAGAACAACCGGTCTCACAACTGCAGACCACTGCAGATCACGGCTTCTTCACCTGTTGGATCGTCTGAGAACAGCCACCCAGACAACTGATGAAACTGAGCAGTATTTATGTCTGTAATAAAGCCCTTTTTTAATGGGGAAAAACAAATTCTGATTGGCAGGTCCTGGCTCCCCAGTGGGTGTTCCTGGCTCCCAAGTGGGTGGGCCTATGCCCTCCCAGGCTCACCTATGGCTGCATTTCTTTATGGGGAAAAACAAATTCTGATTGGCAGGTCCTGGCTCCCCAGTGGGTGTTCCTGGCTCCCAAGTGGGTGGGCCTATGCCCTCCCAGGCTCACCTATGGATGTGCCTCTGCCCTGTCATGTAGAATCACTCACTCTACAGCTAGCTACAGCTAGTCAAGGAGAGCACTTGTGTGTTTGCGAACAGAGGATATCTTATTTGTGCCCAGTGTGGAAAGGGAGAGTGGAGGAAGATATACTATTTTTGCATTAGCATTATACACTTGATGGGGGGGGGGGGGGCTGCTGTATCAGATCATGCTGGATCTTGTGACGAGTCTATTGACTGCATCTTCTTCTGGTCATCCACCTCATGGTACTCGGGGGACTGATTGGTGTCACACTTTTCCCCCAGCTCCAGCTAACCAACATTATTAAGCTAATTGCATTCCAAGAACTAGAATTGCCTATCACTACGATATACTGTTACCATGACGACGTGAAAAGCATAAATAGTGTCACAATTACTTTGTTTGCAAAACGTAAGAACACAAACTTTTTTTCTTTAAACTTCAAAGAAAGCAAACAGGTACATGTAACAAACATCCATTGACGTATAGTCAATGTGTTCACAGAGTTGGATCATGTCCACATAGCCTGGGAGAGGTCAAATCAAATTGTATTGGTCACATGGTTAGCAGATGTTATTGCGAGTGTAGCGAAATGCTTGTGGGCAATGTGATTAGTCTAGATAGAACAGCATTTCATGATCCTGGTCTTGGGGACCCAAAGGGGTGCACATTTTTGTTTTTGCCAGAGCACTGATTTGATGATTTGATCCACTGTGTAGTGCTAGGGCAAAAAACCAAAACGTACACCCTAGGGAGCCCCAGGACCAAGTTTGGGAAACCTTGTGATTCAGGTCTCTCCTGGAGAGTTACCATCTTGGAGCTTTGCTCCAAACCTAATCTAGTGCATCTGATTCATCTTTGGTGTGCTCATCAATGTACTAGCACCTTTTCCCCACTCCGACTCCATTCTAACTGTGGAACAGCTTGTTGCATTGTGGCCACAGACATAATCCATAGGATCGTTTTGGAACTTCTAACCCAGGCAATTTGACTTTTAAACTCATGGGTACACTAGCGATGGCTGCCAGTCCTGACTTGAATGGGAACTGCCATCTATGGATTATATGTCTATGGTTGATTGTGGCTGTCAGTTTGCCTTTTGCAAATGTGTAAATGCAATCGCACAAAACAAGTACAGTTTGGAAAGCAAATGCTGGCATTAATAAATGTGTATTGTTGACATTACTTTTTCTTTACACACAAAACATTTGATTAATAAAATATTTAATCTGTTGTCTTCACAAAATGAATGTCACAGTTTGACCTCTATTTCCTTTGTTTTGTATTTATTTAGTATGGTCAGGGCGTGAGTTGGGTGGGCAGTCTATGTTTGTTTTTCTATGTTTTGGGGCAGTTCTATGTTTTCGGCCTAGTATGGTTCTCAATCAGAGGCAGGTCTCATTAGTTTTCTCTGATTGAGAATCATACTTAGGTAGCCTGGGTTTCACTGTGTGTTTGTGGCTGATTGTTCCTGTCTTTGTGTTTGCACCAGATAGGGCTGTTTTGAGTTCTCACGTTTCTTGTTTTCGTTAGTTTGTTCATGTATAGTGTCTTCATTAAAATACAATGAACAACCACCACGCTGCGTTTTGGTCCGCCTCTACCTCACAACAAGAGAACCGTTACAGAATCACCCACCACAACAGGACCAAGCGGTGTGGTAATGGGCAACGGAAAAAGCAGCAGCAGGAGCAGCGCGAGGAGGTATGGACATGGGAGGAGGAATTAGACGGAAGAGGACCCTGGGCTCAGCCAGGAGAATATCGCCGTCCCAAAGAAGAACTGGAGGCGGCGAAAGCAGAGAGGCGCTGGTATGAGGAGGCAGCGCGGCGTCGTGGATGGAAGCCCGGGAGTCAGCCCCAAAAATTTCTTGGGGGGGGGCTAACAGGGAGTATGGCTACGCCAGGTAGGAGACCTGAGCCAACTTCCTGTGGTTACCGGGGGGCTGGAGAGACCGGGCAGGCACCGTGTTATGCTGTGGAGCGCATGGTGTCCCCAGTGCGGGTGCACAGCCCGGTGCGGTACATTCCAGCTCCGCGTATCGGCCGGGCTAGAGTGGGCATCGAGCCAAGTGCCATGAAGCCGGCTCTACGCATCTGGTCTCCAGTGCGTCTCCTTGGGCCGGCTTACATGGCACCAGCCTTGCGCACGGTGTTCCCGGTTCGCCTGCATAGCCCAGTGCGGGCTATTCCACCTCGCCGCACTGGCAGGGCGACCGGGACCATTCAACCGGGTAAGGTTGGGCAGGCTCGGTGCTCAAGAGCTCCAGTGCGCCTGCACGGCCCGGTCTATCCGTCACCACCTCCACGCACCAGCCCTCCGGTGGCAGCTCCCCGTACCAGGCTGTCTCTCCGGCCCATCCTTGCAGGGGCTCTCTCCTCTCCAGCGCTGCCGGAGTCTCCCGCCTCTCCGGCGCTACCAGAGCCTTCCTCCTCTCCAGCGCTGCCGGAGTCTCCCGCCTGTTCGGCGCTAGGAGAGCTACTCAGCCCAGCGTTGCCGGAGCTTCCCGTCTGCCCAGCGCCGCCAGTGCCGCCCGTCTGCCCAGCGCCGCCAGTGCCGCCCGTCTGCCCAGCGCCGCCAGTGCCGCCCGTCTGCCCAGCGCCGCCAGTGCCGCCCGTCTGCCCAGCGCCGCCAGTGCCGCCCGTCTGCCCAGCGCCGCCAGTGCCGCCCGTCTGCCCAGCGCCGCCAGTGCCGCCCGTCTGCCCAGCGCCGCCAGTGCCGCCCGTCTGCCAGGAGCCGCCAGTGCCGCCCGTCAGCCAGGGGCCGCCAGTGCCGCCCGTCAGCCAGGGGCCGCCAGTGCCGCCAGTCAGCCAGGGGCCGCCAGTGCCGCCAGTCAGCCAGGGGCCGCCAGTGCCGCCAGTCAACCAGGGGCCGCCAGTGCCGCCAGTCAGCCAGGGGCCGCCAGTCAGCCAGGGGCCGCCAGTGCCGCCAGTCAGCCAGGGGCCGCTAGAGCCCCTCCGCCCGGAGCAGCTGCCCCTCTGTCCCGAGCAGCTGCCCCTCTGTCCCGAGCAGCTGTCCCTCTGTCCCGAGCAGCTGTCCCTCTGTCCCGAGCAGCTGTCCCTCTGTCCCGAGCAGCTGTCCCTCTGTCCCGAGCAGCTGTCCCTCTGTCCCGAGCAGCTGTCCCTCTGTCCCGAGAAGCTGCCCCTCTGTCCCAAGCAGCCCCTCTGTCCAGTGGGGTCATTGAGAGGGGTGGGCATGGTGAGTAAGCCACGGAGGCGGACAATAAGGCGGACTAAGACAATGGCGAAGTGGGGTCCGCGTCCCGTGCCAGAGCCGCCACCGCGGACAGACGCCCACCCAGACCCTCCCCTATAGGTCAAGGTTTTGCGGCCGGAGTCCGCACCTTTGGGGGGGGGGTACTGTCACGTTCTGACCTCTATTTCCTTTGTTTTGTATTTATTTAGAATGGTCAGGGCGTGAGTTGGGTGGGCAGTCTATGTTTGTTTTTCTATGTTTTGGGGCAGTTCTATGTTTTCGGCCTAGTATGGTTCTCAATCAGAGGCAGGTGTCATTAGTTGTCTCTGAGAATCATATTTAGGTAGCCTGGGTTTCACTGTGTTTGTGGGTGATTGTTCCTGTCTTTGTGTTTGCACCAGATAGGGCTGTTTTGAGTTCTCACGTTTCTTGTTTTCGTTAGTTTGTTCATGTATAGTGTCTTCATTAAAATACAATGAACAACCACCACGCTGCGTTTTGGTCCGCCTCTACCTCACAACAAGAGAACCGTTACAATGAAGGGGATGATGATTCAATCTTTGCGAGCGGTAGGGCATCTGATTTCATTGGTCTTCTACTTGTGGCTCAGACACTTCATTCAGGATAAATGGAGCTAACCTTTAGTTAGCCTGTCCCGGTGCAGGTTAATTCTGAAGGATTTGTTGACATAAAAATGTACCTGGCTAAAAGGTGATCCACTTTCATGGTACCGGTTATCCTGAGTTTAACCTTGCCTGGAAACCCAACATTAAATTGCATTGAATTCTAGGTAGAGCAGAAATTAGCGTAGAAATCAACGCAATTCAATGTCGGGTTTCCAGGCAAAGTTGAAACCAGAGTTGACCAAAGTTAGCTCGAAAACACCTTGTAGTGTAGGGCTCAGGACAAAGCCCTCTCTGTTGCCTTCTCCTCTGTCCCTCCGCTACAGCACTGTGCTCCCAGTTCAACCCCAACAAGCTGATTGCTGTGTCTGAATGCATACACACACAAACACAACTGCAAATCAACCATACACTAACACTATCTACAAACAATTAACAAACCAATCAGTAATTAGGAATGTAGCGAGGGGTGATGCGGATCACCTCCTCCAGAACCTTCTCAAAGCGGGCTCGAACCTGGGGGTGTCTCATTGGGGGGAGGTGTACACAATTAACAAACCAATCAGTAATTAGGAATGTAGCGAGGGGTGATGCGGATCACCTCCTCCAGAACCTTCTCAAAGCGGGCTCGAACCTGGGGGTGTCTCATTGGGGGGAGGTGTACACAATTAACAAACCAATCAGTAATTAGGAATGTAGCGAGGGGTGATGCGGATCACCTCCTCCAGAACCTTCTCAAAGCGGGCTCGAACCTGGGGGTGTCTCATTGGGGGGAGGTGCACACATTCTTACACACACACACACACACACACACGTACATAGATAAAAGCATGTTTCCAGTAGAACATCATGTTATTACAATATTGAGAAAAGTGTAAATGCGTGCAAATCATATTTTATTTGTCACATACACATGGTTAGCAGATGTTAATGTGAGTGTAGTGAAATGCTTGTGCTTCTAGTTCCGACAATGCAGTAATAACCAACGAGTAATCTAACCTAACAATTTCACATAAATTACCTCATACACACAAGTGTAAAGGGATGATGAATATGTACATAATATATGAATGAGTGATAGTACAGAACGGCATAGGCAAGATGCAGTAGATGGTATCAAGTACAGTATATAAATATGAGATGAGTAATGTAGGGTATATAGGATATATAAACATATAAAAGTGGCAACCGTTTTTTGTGTCAACCAAAATATTTATTTATTTTTTATTTCACCTTTATTTAACCAGGTAGGCCAGTTGAGAACAAGTTCTCATTTACAACTGCGACCTGGCCAAGATAAAGCAAAGCAGTGCGAGAAAAACGACAACACAGAGTTACACATAAAGAAACGCACAAAAAATAACACAATAGAAAATAAAAATATAAAAATCTATGTACAGTGTGTGCAAATGTAGAAGAGTAGGGAGGTAGGCAATAAATAGGCTATAGAGGAGAAATATTTACAATTTAGCATTAACACTGGAGTGATAGATGTGCAGATGATAATGTGCAAGTAGAGATACTGAGGTGCAAAAGAGCAAGAGTGTAAGTAATAAAATGGGGATGAGGTAGTTGGGTGTGCTATTTACAGATTGGCTGTGTACAGGTACAGTGATCGATCGGTAAGTTGCTCTGACAGCTGATGCTTAAATAGAGAGGGAGATATAAGACTCCAGCTTCAGTGATTTTTGCAATTCGTTCCAGTCATTGGCAGCAGAGAACTGTAAGGAAAGCAACGGGTGGGTGTTGCTATGGTGACCAGTGAGCTGAGATAAGGCGGGGCTTTACCTAGCAAAGACTTATAGATGACCTGGAGCCAGTGGGTTTGGCGACGGATATGTAGTGAGGGCCAGCCAACAAGAGCATACAGGTCGCAGTGGTGGGTATAATATGGGGCTTTGGTGGCACTGTGATAGACTACATCCAGTTTGCTGAGTAGAGTGTTGGGGGCTATTTTGTAAATGACATCAACAAAGTCAAGAATCGGCAGGATAGTCAGTTTTACGAGGGTATGTTTGGCAGCATGAGTAAAGGAGGCTTTGTTACGAAGTAGGAGCCCGATTCTAGATTTGATTTTGGATTGGATATGCTTAATGTGAGTCTGGAAGGAGAGTTTACAGTTTAACCAGACACCTAGGTATTTGTAGTTGTCCACATATTCTAGGTCAGAACCGTCCAGAGTAATGATGCTAGTTGGATGGGAGGGTGCGGGCAGAAATCGGTTAAAGAGCATGCACTTAGTTTTACTTGCATTTAAACGTAGTTGGAGGCCATGGAAGGAGTGATGTATGGCGTTGAAGCTCATTTGGAGGTTTGTTAGCACAGTGTCCAATGAAGGGCCAGATGTATACAGAATGGTGTCGTCTGGGTAGAGGTGGATCAGAGAATCGCCAGCAGCAAGAGCAACATCATTGATATATACAGAGAAAAGAGTTGGCCCGAGAGTTGAACCCTGTGGCACCCCCATAGAGACTGCCAGAGGTTGAGACAACAGGCCCTCCGATTTGACACACTGAACTCTATCTGAGAAGTAGTTGGTGAACCAGGCTAGGCAGTCATTTGAGAAACCAAGGCAATCGAGTCTGCCGATAAGAAAGTGGTGACTGACAGAGTCGAAAGCCTTTGCCAGGTCGATGACGACTACTGCACAGTACTGTCTTTTATTGATGGTGTTGATGATATCGTTTAGGACCTTGAGCGTGGCTGAGGAGGTGCACCCATGACCAGCTCGGTAACCAGATTCCGTATTGGAGAAGGTACGGTGGGATTCAAAATCGTCGGTGATCTGTTTGTTAACTTGGCTTTCGAAGATTTTAAAGTCAAGGCAGGATGGATATAGGCCTATAACAGTTTAGGTCTAGAGTGTCTCCCCCTTTGAAGAGGCGGATGACTGCGGCAGCTTTCCAATCTTTGGGGATCTCAGGCGATACGAAAGAGAGGTTGAATAGAAAGAGAGGGTCCAGATTGTCTAGCCCAGATAACTTGTGGGGATCCAGATTTTGCAGCTCTTTCAGAACATCAGCTGTCTGGATTTGGGTGAAAAGAGTGTGGGGCTTGGTCAAGTTTCTGCAGGGGGTGCTGAGATGTTGGCCGGAGTAGGGGTAGCCAGGTGGAAAGCATGTCCATGCCGTAGAAAAATGCTTCTTGAAATGATCGATTATCATAGATTTATCGGTGGTGACAGTATTCCTATCCTCAGTGCGGTGGGCAACTGGGAGGAGGTGCTCTTATTCTCCATGGACTTTCCAGTGTCCCAAAACATTTTGGAATTAGTGCTACAGGAAGCACATTTCTTTTTGAAAAAGCTAGCCTTAGCTTTCCTAACTGACTGAGTATATTGGTTCCTGACTTCCCTGAAAAGTTGCATTTCGCGTGGGCTATTCGATGCTAATGCAGAACGCCACAGGATGTTTTTGTGCTGGTCAAGGGCAGTCAAGTCTGGAGTGAACCAAGGGCTATATAGTTCTACATTTTTTGAATGGGGCATGCTTATTTAAGATGGTGAGGAAAGCACATTTGAAGAGCAACCAGGCTTCCTTTACTGACGGAATGAGGTCAATATCCTTCCAGGATACCCGGGCCAGATCGATTAGAAAGGCCTGCTCACTGAAGTGTTTTAGGGACAATGATGAGGGGTGGTCATTTGACTGCGGACCCATTACGCATGTAGGCAATGAGGCAGTGATCGCTGAGATCCTGGTTGATGACAGCAGAGGTGTATTTAGAGGGCAAGTTGGTCAGGATGATGTCTAAGAGGGTGCTCATGGTTACGGATTTAGGGTTGTACCTGGTAGGTTCCTTGATAATGTGTGTGAGATTGAGGGCATCTATCTTAGATTGTACCATGGCCGGGGTGTTAAGCATGTCCCAGGGCACAGCTGGGGGCTGAAGAGGGTCGAAAACAACGGTGAGAGACTTGTTTCTGGAAAGGTGGATTTATTAAAAGTAGAAGCTCGAATTGTTTGGGCACAGACCTGGATAGTATGACAGAACTCTGCAGGCAATCTCTGCAGTAGATTGCAACTCCGCCCCCTTTGGCAGTTCTATCTTGTTAGAAAATGTTATAGATGGATGGACATTTCAGGATTTTTAGTGGCCTTCCTAAACCAGGATTCAGACACGGCTAGGACATCCAGGTTGGCGGAGTGTGCTAAAGCAGTGAATAAAACAAATTTAGGGAGGAGACTTCTAATGTTAACATGCATGGAACCAAGGCTTTTACGGTTACAGAAGTCAACAAATGAGAGCGACTGGGGAATGGGAGTGATGCTGAGGGCTGCAGGGCATGGGTTAACTTCTTGATACTACCCATCCTGGATCCGTGAGCGTAATCATCGCCTCAAACCAATTAGCATAACGCAGCGGACATAAATATCCCTAGAAAATGTTCCTATTCATGAAAATCACAAATTAAATATATTGAGACAGAGCTTAGCCTTTTGTTAATCACACTGTCATCTCAGATGTTCAAAATATCATGTGACCACTTGCTCAATGTGGTCCCTTATGGCTATTCTTCAACATAAATGTGTAAAAAGACGTCACAATGCTGTGGGAATACGTAGAAAGCATAAGCTCATTCGTAGCCCATTCACAGCCATATAAGGAGTCATTTGCATGCAGCGCTTTCAAAATATGGGGCACTTCCTGATTGGATTTTTATCTGGGTTTCGCCTGTATCATCAGTTCTGTTGCACTCACAGACAATATCTTTGCAGTTTTGGAAACGTCAGAGAGTTTTCTATCCAAAGCTGTCAATTATATGCATAGTCGAGCATCTTGTCGTGACAAAATATTTAAAACGGGAACGTTTTTTATCAAAAAAGGAAAATACTGCCCCTAGTTACAAAAGGTTAACCTCTAAATCACCAGAGGAACAGAGGAGGAGTAGGAAAAGGGTACGGCTAAAGGCTAAAAGAACTGGTCGTCTAGTGCATTTGGAACAGAGAGTAAAAGGAGCAGATTTCTGGGCATAATGTACAGACAAGGGTATGATAGGATGTGAGTACAGTGGAGGGAAGCCAAGGCACTGAGTGATGATGAGAGAGGTTTTGTCTCTAGAGGCACCATGTAGGCCAGGTGAGGTCACCGCATGTGTGGATAAGATTAAGACGAATAAGAAGAATAAAAATAAGAAGGGGAGACAAGATGAGTTTGGTCTGCAGTATGCATGTTGAAGGTGGTGTGGCATCTACGATCATTCACTTCTGGAGGTTTACTCAAAAGATGAGTGAACCGTTCCTTCACCTCATTTTCTTATATCATCTTTGGACAGATGTTTACGTGACACCCAGAATGCATTTTTTAATGTCAACAAACATGGCCCACAAACATCTGGCAAATAGCTTAGCATTAGTTCATCATAATCAGTACAACCCTCAAAAAAGTATTTTACACACATCATTGGTGTCCATTACAATCTATGCAGTAATTGAAATGCATGATTTGTCACCAAACATGTGAATAACACTGTAAATACATTATGCTCCATATATAAAGTGCATTTGGAAAGTATTCAGACCCCTTGACTTTTTTTGCACATTTTGTTACTTTACAGATACATTTTAAAATGGATTAAATAAATGTTTTCCCTCACCCATCTACACACAATACCCCATAATGACAAAGCGAAAACAGGTTTATAGAAATGTTAATGATTAATGATAATGATTTACATAAGTATTCAGACCCTCGAAATTGAGCTCAGGTACATCCTGTTTCCATTGATCATCCCTGAGATGATTCTACAACTTGATTGAAGTCCACCTGTGATAAATTCAATTGACTGGACATGATTTGGAAAGGCACATACCTGTCTATAAAAGGTCCCACAGTTGCCAGTGCATGTCAGAACAAAAACCAAGTCATGAGGTCGAAGGAATTGTCCGTAGAGCTTCGAGGCAGGATTGTGTCGAGGCACAGATCTGGGGAAGGGTACCAAAAAATGTCTGCAGTATTGAAGGTCCCCAAGAACACAGTGGCCTCGATCAGTCTCAAATGGAAGAAGTTTGGAACCAGCAACACTCTACCTAGAGCTGGCCACCCGGCCACACTGAGCAATCAGGGACAAGGGTCTTGGTCAGGGTGGTGACCAAGAACCCGATGGTCACTGACAGAGCTCCAGAGTTCCTCTGTAGAGATGGGAGAACCTTCCAGAAAGACAACCATCTCTGCAGCACTCCACCAATCAGGTCTTTATGGTAGAGTGGACAGACGGAAGCCACTCCTCAGTAAAAGGCACGACAGCCCGCTTGGAGTTTTCCAAAAGGCACCTAAAGACTCTCAGACCACGATAAACAAGATTCTCTGGTCTGATGAAACCAAGATTTAAAGGTGATGCTTGACATTCAGGCCAAAGAGTTAGAGGAAACCTGGCACCATCCCTACGTTGAAGCATGGTGGTGGCAGCATAAATCTATGGGGTTGTTTTTCAGTGGCAGGGACTTGGAGACTAGTCAGGATCGAGGGAAAGAGGAACGGAGCAAATTACAGAGAGATCTTTGATGAAAACCTGCTCCAGAGACCTCAAGACCTCAGGCTGCGGTTAAGGTTCACATTTCAACAGGACAACAACCTTAAGGACACAGCCAAGACAACGCAGGAGTTGCTTCGGGACAAGTCTCTGAATGTCCTTGAGTGGCCCTACCAGAGCCCAGACTTGAACCCGATATAACATCTCTGGAGAGACCTGAAAATAGCTGTGCAGCAATGCTCCCCATCCAACCTGAGAGAGCTTGAAAGGATCTGCATAGATGAATGGGAGAAACTACCCAAATACAGGTGTGCCAAGCTTGTAGCGTCATATCCAAGAAGACTTGAGGCTGTAATCGCTGCCAAAGGTGCTTCAACAAAGTACTCAGTAAAGGGTCTTAATACATATGTAAATGTTATTTTCTGTTTTTTCGTTGTAATAGATTTGGAAAAAATTCTAGAAACCTGTTTTTGCTTTGTCATTATGGGGTATTGTGTGTAGATTGATGAGGAGAAAAAAAACAATTTAACCAATTTTAGAAAAAGGCTGCAACCTAACAAAATTTTGAAAAAGTCAATAGGTCTGAATACTTTCTGAATATACTGTACATACGATAAGCTACAGTAGAAACGACAACATGATTTACAGAAAATAAGGCACTTACTTGGATATGAATGCACACATGTCCAAAGTTATCATTTGTAAGGAAAACAACAATTAACGCAATGCGAGCGGCAGACACAAAATGTGCCAGGGGGAAAAGTTTGTTCAAGACTGCGCAAATGTCTGCATACTTGATCGGCTCAGCAAAACCGCAAACATCAAATCAAATCAAATTGTATTGGTCACATACACATATTTAGCAGATGTTATTGTGGTTGTAGCAAATGCAACAGTGCAGTAATATCTAGCATTTCACAACAATACACACAATAAAGACAAACCTAACAGTAAAAGAAAATTCTCTGCAATAGTGATATGGACTACTTCTATGTAAATTAATGAGCAGGCGGAACACACCTCAATTCAAACTGTTGTTAGAAAATAAAACTTGTTAGATTGATAAATTGAAATATAGACTAAGTAATTAGTAGGCAGCCTCTCTTGGTTTGAGGGCAACTGTCCTGTTGCGTATCAGTCACAATCCATTCTGACATCACGTGTATGAAAAAACTGTTTGAGATATTTGTAACTCACGCGTGAAATGGTTAATAGCTGCATATAGAGAGAAAGCTTGCCAACCTATAGGCTGGATATTTTCTATCATTCTTGTTTTTTAGTCTAGGACTAGGCTTAATCTGTGTCCGGGGAAACCTCCACATAATGTTTAAATGAGTGAAATGAAATAATGACTTACATGAATCCTAATCAGCCCATCGAATGTGAGTACATCTGTTGGTGAAGTACAGTAAATGAATAAAGCTACAGGACTCTAGCAATATTCAAGCTGTTAATGCTGAAAAACCTTGTTTTTCATGGTTCCACCTGTCACCAGAGGGCGGCAAAGACCATTCTAGCGACATTAACGACACTTACGTGTGTCCTATTTACTTATTACGATTTCATTTTAAGAGGTGTGTTTTCTGTTGTCCTTTGCTGAAGCTTGAATTGTGTGCCGTGTGCGTTTGTCTCCTGAGTGAGATTTCGAGACAGTGTTTGTTGTTTTCCCAGTGTTACTGTGCTTTTCTCTGCACCTGGATCCAACCTCACCATGTCACAGCAAGCTTCAGCCAACACCATGGATCCAGGAGAGATCACCCTGATCAAGCATGTTGTAACCCACCTTAAGAGCACTGCTGGGGTGGCAGCAAGAACAACTCTTCCAGATATCAGAAACCCTCCGGGCACTTACCAACTCCCTCCAACCACAGTCAGACCCCAACCCAGGAGGAGCCAATGTCCAAGTCTCATCACCCAGTGTTACAGGCATCGCCATAGTTCCTCCAGGGAACATGCACGGGCAACTCAAGATCAAAGCTCCCGGGCGGTATTACAGACACCCGGGAGGATGCAAGGGATTCTTCACCCGGTTCTCTCTGGTGTTTTAGATAAAGTCCTCCTCGTTCCACACTGATCGGGCCATGATCACCTACATAATCTCTCTACTCTCGGACAAGGCACTGATGTGGGCAACGGCGGTGTGGGAACAGCAGCCACCATCCTGCAGCTCCATATTAACCTTCACTGCTGAGCTGGGACGAGTATTTGACCGTTCAGTTGATGGACGAGAAGCAGCCTGTTCAACATCCGCCAAGGGGCCAGACCAGTGGCTGACTTTGCCATTGAGTTCTGCACCCTCGCCGCCGAGAGTGAGTGGAATACCTCAAGTCAGGACCTCAAGTCCCTGATAACACTGGCAATCAGGATCGACAACCGCCTTTGAGAATGCGTGAGACAGCGCTTTTTTGACACCACCCAGTATCCCGGTTTCCTGAGCACCCGAAACCCCCCCGAACCCAGCATTGAGGAGCTCATGTCACGCGGAATGATGCTGGAGAGTCGAAGCAGGTACGGGGAGTAACATTTAATAAATAACGTCATATAACGAGACAGGAACAGCGCCAGCAAACAGAAAACAAAGACAAAAAAACAAATCAATGCAGCAGCGAGGAACAGAGCTGGGGAACAGACAAATATAGGAGAGGAAAGGAACATGTGATAAATGAGTCCAGATGAGTCCAATAATGCTGATGCTAGTGACGAGGGATGTGGGTGATGGATGGCAGGAGTGCGTGATGCAGGGTAATCTGGCGCCCTCAAGCGCCAGGGGGAGGGAAGAGTGGGAGCAGACGTGACAGTAACCCATCCCCCCCTCTTGGGATGCCACCTGGCGTCCCACCTCGGCCCTCGGCCCCCTCGGCCCCCTCTGTGCTACCTTCCCAGAGCTGATGGGAAACGGCAGGTGCTGAATCTGGTGCTGACAACCGTCAGCACCAGATTCAAGCCTTTGTGGACTCCGGGGCGGCGGATATTTTCATTGATCAAGACTTCGCCAGAGAGTTACAGATCCCCTGCGTGAAAAAAACGCACCCATGCGCCTTTCTCTCCAAGTGGTTCTCGCCAGCAGAACGCAACTACGATGTAGGCAACCGGGAGTTCTTGGCAGGTAAGTGGGCTCTTGAGGGGGGTGGAGACCCACTAACAGACTTTACATTCCGCGATCAGCCAAGTCCCAAGTACTACAAAGTGACACTCCACTAAATTAACTGGGAATCCAGGGGTTAATCGGACACTGGAGTTCCTGAGGTGGAATTTCTGGTGGCCCAACATGGAGGATGTGAGATCCTTTGTTGCGGCCTGTTCCATCTATGCCCAAAAAAAGTCTTCACGTTGCTCCAACCTCTGCCAATCCCCATCCGGTCCTGGTCTCATCGGTTTGTAGACTTTATCACAGGGTTACCTCCATCTCAAGGGCTCACCACTATCCTGGTGGTGGTCAATGGGTTCTCCAAGGCAGCCCATTTCATCACCTTACCCAAGTTGCCTTCAGCAAAGGAGACTGCTGATCTCATGGCTACCCATGTCTTTCGACTACACATACTTCCCCAGGACATTGTCTCATATCGTGGGCCCCAGTTCGTCGCACGGTACAGTTTCCTGAACAAGAGGCCGAAGCGGGGGTGCCATCTGCCGGGGCGTCGAAGTTGCCGCACCTGGGTCAGAGCACAATCCTCCTTGCTCTGCTCATGTGCCCAACACCAACACCAAGCAAACCGGCATCAAAGGCCTCTTCGGCTCCTCCGACCGGGTCTTCACGAGTGTTGTTGTCCTCCCGGGATCTTCCCTTAAAGGTGGATTTGTGGAAGCTTGCTACATAGGACTATTCAAGATCCTGAGTCTCATCAACCCGGTCAACTATCGTCTCCAGCTTCCCATGTATATGAGGGTATGTCCATCCTTCAATGGCTCCCATCTCAAGCTGGTAAGGACCAGAACCTTCTCTCCCCCCACACCTGTCCCTCTGCGCCCTCAACTTGTCGATGGTTGCCATGGCCTACACCGTCCGGAGTCTGTTGGAGGCTCATTGGGTCCGAAGCACTCTGCACTACCTGGTGGACTGCGAGGGCTATGGCCCTGAGGAGCGGGCATGGGTGCCTGCCCAGGACACTGTACTGTCAAGGTTCCACCTGTCACCAGAGGGTGGCAGAGACCGTCCTAGAGACATGAACGACACTGTGTCCAATTTACTCTTCATGATTTCTTTGTTAAAAGAGGTGTGTTTTCTGTTGTCCTTCGCAGAAGCTTGAATTGTGTGCCGTGTGCGTTTGTCTCCTGAGTAAGATTTCGAGACAGTGTTTGTTATTTTCCCAGTGTTAATGTGATCCTTCCATTACCGTTTCTTAGTAAAGTATAATGTTTATTCTTAACCACTGATTCCTCGTCTGGTCTCTTCTCTGCACCTTGGTCCAACCTCACCATGTCACATTGTTAGGTCAAATTAGCTCTTAAATTTCCTGTATTTTTCGGCTTCAGACAAAAGCTAGTATTTGCAAAACAATTTACCCATCAATTTCAGTTGCTCAACAAAATAAGATACCAGAACTGGGTCAAATATGTATGTCGAATAAGTATTGGGTTTGCACTTTTGAGACTATTCCATTGGTTCAAGCACAGCTGAAGTTTTTGACACAGGTCTGTAAGATGCATATTGTGCAATTGTTTTGTGTAAAATCAAGTTGGACTATGCAGCATTTTGAAGTGACCACCTGTTTATCTCAGCCAGTCAAAATAAACAACTAAATTCAGATGTACAAAACGTCCATACTATCTGCTAACCCACTCTAGCTGTCAAGGAGAATAGGCAGACAGATCTAACAAGCTAGTGTCAGATGCAAGACGGAGCTGTCTAGGCGGCTGGCGCACATTAGAAGTTTCCACATAAAACAAACATAAAACACTAAATAAAATACTCCATTGGGACAATGTGTAGATTGCTAGTAGCTAACGTGAATCATTTAGCAAGGTGTGTTCTCGCACTCTGCTGCCATCCCACCACATCACATCTGTCACAGGAAGAGTACACAAATACCATTTTTTGTTGAATTTAGATTCCTATGTGAGGGGAGTTAGAAGCTTTATCCTCCCCTTAGCATGTGTGGGAAATATATTAACCCCCATGCAGGAACAGTGAATACTGTAGATAAACACAAACAAGGGCAGATACACACATGCGCGTGGACACAAGGGCAGGCAGGCAAAGCACACACACACACACACACTTTTAAATCCATTTAATTTATTTGTGTGAGCCTAATGGCTCCTCCATCGTTGTCCCCATGCTATCTCTGCTCAGACACATGCTGCTGCTAAGAAAACCCCTAATGCATACCAAATCATCACATTTAAACCAACAGTGCTTGCCTAGCTCAGCTAGCTGCTGCAGCAATCCCCCTTTCTATTGCATTTTCATATTGAAAATGCTGAACCATCCCAAAATGGAGGAAAAGCATATTAACCGACAGAAAATGGCTGGGAAAGGTGTTGTCATGCATGCATTGTTTGAGACGGACTTGGAAATCTATCCTAATGAAGTATTCTATGTCACTATGTGCTGACTTATTTAAGCATCACTTGTGTCCTTCCAACCTACCAAAACAAATCAAAAGATAGTTCAGGCCATTTTTCCTGGTTTTTAGAATGATACCTAAATTGAGAAATTGCAGTTTTCTCCTCTGAACTTTTAATTTTCTTCTTGGTCATGGCCAGTTGGTAGGCCTACCAATTGGGAACACACATTATTAACTGAAAGACATATACGGCACTTGATATCATTCCAAACCCCATTTATCCTTCCTGTTTGTGTATAACGAGGATACTTTCACAAGGGTACTTTCCCAATAGCAGCCCACAGAGAAGCCATAATGTGATGGAAATAAGTGTGACGGACTCACTCCCTCTCCACCGAACGCCTTCTCTGACCTTCCCTGTCATTTTGGAGGGCAGAGCGGGTGGCGATGTCCGTTCCTGTTGCTCTCTGTTGTTGTGCCTTGGAAACGCTTTTAAATCATTCATTTCAGAATGTACACTGTCAGAAAACCCCTGAACTGCCGCCCATTTGATGGGAGAAATAACAACCTTCAAGAAATCCACTTGTCAGATTACACTTGCCTCGGCGGCTGCACAGATGGCCAGACTGACTGACAAACAGACGTGAAGACAGATGGATGAGCAAAGATGTAAACAGACAGATAAAGAGACAGACAGAGACTATTTCCATTATCCCTTATTTATATGTTAAGCATGAATTTCGTTAATACATGACATCCATAGTGGTGCTGATGCAACACCATAGATAAAGAAGTAATCCCGCTGGTTATATAAATGTATCCTGGGAGGCATGTTAAACACCTATGGGCTCAGCGACCGCGGAGAGGATAGGACACAATGACCCGTATCCCAACAGTGCATTCTGGGAGATGTATCCACAGAGCCCACCGGCAGTGGCAGGTGGCGTGTGGCTTCAGACATCTGGTCCACCTAGAGAGGCCTGAGGGCTTGCCACTGGACCACTTCCCCCAGCTCACCTCTCACCCAATCGCAGTGGAGGACTACAAAACCCCCAGCTGGGTACAAGTGCACCACTTCCTGGCGGTCTTCAGGGACGTTCACGCCAGAGGGGAGGTATGTATGTGCTTATTTGGTACCACTTTAGCTGAAGCTTACCTACATATAGACGACATAACACATTCATGTTACATTGCATATTGGATTCATAAGCAGTGCATAAACATACTTTTTTCCCAACCACAATACATAACAAACAGCATAAACCTGCAGTTGTGGACATATGCATTTCAGAACTTTGTACTGCTTATGAATGTGGTATGTTTGGGTTATGAATGTGTTATAAAACCTTATGTAGTTGGTAAGTACCCTCCATGTAAAGTGGTACCACTATGTATAGGTACTCTTCCCATAAACAAATCAATACATTTCATAATATAATGACATTACTACCCCCCCCCCCCCCCCTCTGATAAGTAACTGTTCTCTGATATTGTTCCCAGCCGATGGCTGTCCACTGTAAGGCTGGTGTGGGGAGAACAGATATTTTACTTAGTTGACACAATTGATTTGATCTCAGGCACGCACGCACGCACGCACGCACACACACACGCACACACACACACACACACACACAGACACACACACACACACACACACACACACACACACACACACACACACACACACACACACACACACACACACACACACACACACACACACACACACACACACACACACACACACACACACACACACACACACACAAAGAGACCTAATAGTATCAAAAGTTTGGAAACAAATGAATAGTTATTACTTTTTTAATGATTACATTTTTTTGTAAAACCTTGCATCAATGTCAAATACATTCTATTATCTAATGTTTTGGTTGACAATACAGTTGGATATTTTCTGATGAATCTTCCAAATTATTCAACCATTTACACTCTGTACCACTGAATCTAGCAGGGTAGAAAATGGCAAGCAATACTGGTAAAAAAAATAAAAAAAAATAAAAAATGCAAACTAGGTCTCCCCCTGTATATTTTATTAATGGTTTCTTGAAATGACTCAAATTCTACATTAATTTATTAATGTACAGAATAAATATTTTAAGAAACATGGACCTTGTATTTTCTTTTCTGGGGATGGACCCATTTGGGCATTTGGGATTGTTTGAGACACTCCAGGATGAAGTTTTCCCTAGGCACAGATGTAGGATCAGCTTCCCCTCCCCCAATCCTACACTTAACCAGTAGTGTGAAAATGCAAAAGTGACCCAAGATCAGCATCTACGGGCAACTTCACCCTACTCTGAATGAGCACTCGGACTGAACGCTCATCCTTCATGATCACTGACAGATAAAAAAAAAAAAAAACTGGATACGTTTCTGCTATATTGCTTCCACCTGCCATGTCCTACAGTATCAGTGGTCATAGAGGAAAGTACACAAGGAATGGAAAGTTAAAACTATTGAGACACAGTCACTGCACAGCTACAGTATGTAAGCAAGGTTTAGTTGGGAGATGAGGGCAGCTCTAGAACGTCCAGATATGCTTTTCATCTCACAACAGAAACATGGGCCCTATTGAGGAGACAGTATGGACGACAGAGGAGAGAGAGGGCATGGCACAGTGAGGGGCCCCTGGAGGCCCCAGATCGGGGGCACCCCTAAATCACCTGTAGTCAGAATGAGGGTGGAGGGGGGCTCCCACCTGCTACATATGTGAAGTCCACAGAGAATGCTAGACTGATAGAAAGTACTACAAAACTTTGTCCGTATACAAAAACGGAACATATTTTTTTTGTAGAAATCTTGCCTTTAAACAGTAGATATTAACTCAAAATGACAGACTGTAATGTGATTTTGGACACCGTACAGCATGTTTGTGGAGTCATTGAAAGTAATATGTCAGTGGTTTACGTCGCCCGAACTTTGGCACGATAAACGCATTACAGAAGATAAACAATGAGTATTAGGGAGGTCAAGCCAAATCAATGATTACAAATGAAATAAAACATTATCATCTCTATTTTCTTCATACAGTTCTTATTCAACATTGTGGCACTTTGTAACATTCCTTATCATAACGACCTGTTATATGAGCTCCTTTTTTAAAAATCAACTGGACACACACACACATGGAGATTTGACAAAAGTGGAATTGACATCAACAGAAAAAAAACGACCAAATAATTTCTTGGGGCCTCAAGATACAGTGTGATGCTCTGAACAGGTGTGTGTGCATGTGTGGGTGTGCAAAGTCACTGACTGTGAAGTGAACTCAAAGGCAGTCTCAACAGACATGCATTTTGAGTTCTCCTCTTCGAGTCCCTGTCGAGATCCATCTCAAAAATCCATCATTCTCACAATTCTTCAACTTGCCCCCTGCAAAAGTCCCTCTTGAAAACTGTTGGCCACCATGAGGTGACGCATCATCTCCAGTCATGTCCACACATCTACATTTCCACAGGAAACATGTCTACCATACTACCAAAGCTGGGGGCCAATGCAATATAGTTTCAGGTTACGTTAACATTACATTAAAGTTCATTCAATCCCTCCAGATCTTCTGGCTGTTTTTGGACCCTTTCAGGGCTATTTTTGACCTTCGACCCTAATCACGCCATGGTCTCCTTGCCTGGCAGTCTCCTGTCATTAAATGTGTGCATGTTGATGACCTCCTCAGTTTTGACGATGACTGGTGGCTGCGGCTTCTGCTTGAGCCGCCGCTGGCACTTCAGGGAGCCACGTAGCTCTTCCAGCATGGCACTGCAGAAAGAGCGCTGAAGAGGGGGAAGGAGTGGAGAGGGAGGTTGGGAGCAAAATACAGACAGAACTGGCAACAGTAACTGACAGATATAGTCAGTATACAGTATGTGGTCCATGCAAGAACAACGCTAGAGTTGTCAATATCATGCTCTAACCCACTGGTAAATGGTAAGTTACTAAATATAGTCTAACATTCTCTATGAATTGGGCTTTTAAATTATGTGTCATTTAATGTAGTGAACTTTGAAAATATTGATGTATGTCCATTTTAAAGTGGTTAAAATGCATTAAAATACATTGACAGTCTTTTTTTTGTTGTGGGTCCCCATGCTGCCAAGGCAGCAGCTACTCTTCCTGGGGTCCAGCAAAATTAAGCCCGTTTATAACATTTGTCATGATAAACTAAAGAAAATGTACATTTTCATAAAGTTTTTTACATTTCTATGTTTACTTTTTGAAAACACTTCATATTAATGGTCCAAAATACCAACAAATCTCCAAAACTATAGGTAGATGCAAAAATGTCATTTCCGCCTTTGGTGCCTGGCGCTTAAAAAAATTCAAATATTTGTGGTGTTTTAAGTAGTTAATGACTTTTTTTGCAACGTAGTGGTGTAGCTAACTACTGGAACTACACACTACTTTTTGTGTGAAAAAATAACAGAAAATATGGGTGAAGTTGACATTCTGAATTGAAACATAGTTTTTGTGTTTAATAGGCTAAATTACATATTCTGTTAACATCTGACTCCAGAACCAGAGTGATCTGTTCTTTCGATGTGTGGTCCACGTCATTTCAGTTTTACATAAGAGTGCTTTAGTGTAGCTTAACTTCTTCCAGTGTGAAGTCATTTGTTATCAGAGAAGCTTTCCCAACACGAATACATGCAAGAGTGACACCTCTTGCACTGAGATGCGGTGCCTTAGACCGCTGTGCCACTCGGGAGCCCTGAGCACTTATTAACAAAACACCTACAGGAAGGTAGCTCTCCAGGAACAGGGTTGGAGAGCCCTGATCGACATAATGTTTCAGCAGACGTTATAAATATTTGACAGTCTCTTTAAGGATACATAAACCTCACCTTCTCTAGCTCTGCGTTCTGTTTAGACTTGTACAGGACCTCCCCAACGGCCACGAACAACGACAGGACCAGCCCTGCGGCCAGCACGATGAAGATGCCCCCGATGTTCTGCACCCCCAGAGCGCTGGCCTCCTTATTCTTCTCATCCTCCGGACAGCCGTTTCCCCTCCACCACTTCTCCTTCATCATGTGCAACTTCCCTTCTTCCTGCAGTTGCAGGATTGCTATGGTGATCTTGTCCCGGTACGGAGACCCTGCGGGGGACAAAAAGGACAGAAAATCAGATGATCAAAAACTATATATACTGAACAAAAAAATATGAACTCAGCATGTAAATTGTTGGTCCCATGTTTCATGAGCTGAAATAAAAGATCCCAGAATTTGTCCATACGCACAAAAAGCTTATTTCTCATCCCTTTTAGTGAGCATTTCTCCTTTGCCAAGACAATCCACCCATCTGACAGGTGTGGCATATCATGAAGCTGATTAAACAGCATGATCGTCACATAGGACAGTAAAAGTCCACTCTAAAATGTGCAGTTTTGTCACACAACACAATGCCACAGTTTTTAAGGAGCGTGCAATTGGCATTTTGTCTACCGTAAACAGTCTACAACATCGTTTTAGAGAATTTGGCAGTACGTCCCACCAGCCTCACAACCGCAGACCACGTGTAACCACGCCAGCCCAGGACCTCCATATTTCGGCTTCTTCACCTGTGGGATCATCCGAGACCAGCCAACCCGAGACCAGCTGATGAAACTAAGGAGTATTTCTGTCTGTAATAAAGCCCTTTAGTGGCTAAAACTTATTCTGATTGGCTGGGCCTGACTCCCCAGTGGGCGGACCTGGCTCACACGTGGGTGGGCCCATGCCCTCCCAGACCAACCCAAGACAGCGCCCCTCGTGAAATCCATAGATTAGGGCCTAATGAATTTATTTCAATTGACTGATTTCCATATATGAACTTTAACTCAGTAAAAACATTCAAATTGTTTATATTTTTGTTCAGTATAAATAAAACGTCATAGAGTGACTTAATTTGTTATGAAGTTAATTAATTCAAAGACTACTCATTATTCATGCTTTCATTATTCATGCGATTCTGTCCCGGCACAGAGAGCTTGCAGGGACCAAAAGGACAGGAGATCAGAAAATGTAGAAAGAAATAATGTTTTTTTGCATCAGATTGGCTTATTAAGTGAATAAATGCATGTTGACAAATTTCCCCTTTGGGGATCAATAAAGTATTAATATTATCTTATTTGATTTTATCTTAAGTCAAAAGGTATTGTTCAATGGCAAATCTTTTGCATTCAATGGTGCACAGCAAATTTGCAATCATTATTTTAACACCCCACAGTGTTAAATTGAACCCTTTCTTAGATATTATGTGACCATCTCAAGGAGTGTTAAACTAACACTTTTCAAAGTGTTGATAAACTAACACCTCCAAGAGTGTTGGGTCCCTAACACCGTGGGTGTTGCAAATTCGGATTTAGAGTACATTTAAACTGTATTACAGCTGATGCTATGACACTTTTTCAGTGTTAGGGAATTAAAACCTGAGGTTACAGTAACAACATTTTGTGTGTTGTTATAACACTGTTGCACGTAAAGCCTTACTTGTATATTTATTTCCTAGGGTGCCTTTTCAGTACCACCCATGACTAGTAACAGAGACATGATTGTTGCATTCATTGGTTTTCAGTCCTGTAGCCTTCACCAAGTGAGTGCCTAAGTAAATATTTTATCATAACATTATTATTTTTTTGATGACAATACATTCCTGTTCTTGACAATACCATACCCGGACAGCGTATAGTCTTACCCTAACACAGTGGTCTGAAACTCCTGGTTGGCAGGCCACATCAGCAAGTCACATTATGCTGACTTGCGAAGTGTGATATCATTCCTATTGGAATCCAGACAGTTAGAATATCCAACAATTGGAACTATTATTCACCTGCAATCTGCAGTCAGAATGACTGCCAAGGTAGGGAAGAATGATAAATGAGACTACCTAGTGGCACAGCGGTCTAAGGCACTGCATCTCAGAGCAAGAGGCATCACTACAGTTCCTCGTTCACATTGTAAATAAGAACTATTCTTAACTGACTTGCTTAGTTAAATAAAGGTAAAATAAAAAAATATATAAAAAAATGTTTTAAAATGAACTGGAAACACAATCTCAATAACGGGTGAAATAAGTTCCGCCATTTACAGATTGGATTAGTTTAGAGAAATGTATGTTATTTATCTTTGTGTAGTATAAGATATTTTAATCGATCAATGCATGCAGAAACAAAGATATTAAAGCAAACTATTCTAAAAAGCAATCTGCAACAAAGCATGCTGGGAAATATGATATTGAGGCCCCTCCCATGTCTTTTCCACTCAGAGTGAAGTTTTTTTCACTCAGTCGAGTAACAACAACGCCATGTGGTGTTGATTCCACTGTGATTCAAATAACACTTTATTTATTCACCGCAGGTGGCGTCAATTTCAATCCCACTGGTGTTAACGCCACTAGAATCCTTTTACCTCAAAGCCAACATTTTTACACAGACCAATTTGCTGTGTGGGTATGGGGATCAACTTGTTGGCCTCTTTAGTTTATGAGCATAACCTGTCATGTAAGTCCTCCATCCTCCTATTCATCGCTAATCCTCAGAGTATCTTGGACAGGCTACAGAATTAGCATCTTGTTCTCAAGCGGGCATTACAACACTACAAGGCGTTGGTGACACTGGGCTTTGTGTTCCGGAGGAGCAGAGCTCCCGTTGATTCTGATGAATAACCACTGTGTGTATGTGTCATAAATGGTGTACGTAAACAGAAGAGCCCGGTAGGGGATTCACAGTGTGTGTGTGTGTGTGTGTGTGTCCATATGCGTGTGCCAACTCCCCAAATCTGCAGACAGTGGGAGAACGCTGGAATTAGCAACAGCGTATTGGGACACAGCGGGAGCCTCAGTGATCGAAGGAAAAGTAATCACTCCGAGGTTACCGAGTAGGACTGCTGCCTCCCTCTCCTCTCCCTATTCCAGAGTATAACACTTCAACGACCTAGGCAGCTACTACACGCAGTCTCCCTCTGACGCAGCCAATACTCGATTAATGCTTACTGGGGTTTTTATTTATATTTCATGTTAGTGTTTTAGTGTTTTGTTTTTAGTGTTTTTTTGTTCTTAGTGTTTTTTTTTTTTTTTTTTTTTTGTGTTAGTGTTTTTATAATGTGATTATTTAACTTCTTCAGTCTTTTTTCTCAATTTGTTGGTGCTGAGTGGATTGTGTGTGTGATTGTGTGATTGCGAGTACATGTGTGAATGCATACCTGAGTGTGTGTAGCCCCCAGGTAAAAGAGGCGCCACAGAGGCTTTTGTTCATAAGACAGTTTACTATTGGGTCCTATGCTTCCCTCTACACCCCCCTCCTTCCATCTCCATCTTTCTTCATTTCATCTATCACTATCCGTCATATTCTCATCTACTCTGCTCAAAAGTATTGAGCGCCTTTCTGATCTCTGACTGTTATAGAGACCTTGATTGGATGATTGGTTCAACAAGCTCTCACAGACTCAAGCAGAATTAGATGTGTTTTTGTTTCTCCCGTTGCCCTATATCGTTCTATTTCTCCAAACATCAAATTTCAAAGTTAAAAGGTTAAGTTTAGGCACTCATTCCGAATGGTTAAGGTTAAGGTTAATGTTTGGGATAGGGCTAAACATTTTTTTTTTAAACAGCCTCCCTGACTGAGATCAAACACACAACTTTCTGAGTCATGGGATTATACCCATCCACCATGCCCGTCACGTGGTGAACTTGAGCCCAAGGATCCAACCAGTTTTCAAAGTCTCCTGATTCTTCTCAGCTTCAAATTATTCATGATTCCATGATTTCCATGACGCAACGCAACGCGGAGTGCTTGGACACAGCCCTTAGCCGTGGTATATTTGTCATATACCACATACCCCAGAGTGCTTAGTGCTATTATAAACTGGTTACCAACTTAAATAGAGAAGTAAAAAATACATGTTTTGTCATATCCATGGTATACAGTCTGATATACCACGGCTGTCAGCCAATCAGAATTCAGTGCTCAACCACTCAGTTCATAAAAACCTTGAGGGTTTTATCCCTACAACAGAGTGCAATGGGGATTTTAGAAAACAACAGCTAACAAAAGCTAACCAAGTTACATCAAACTCTGAAATGACAGCTAACATTCCCTTTTAATTTTCTTCAGCTGTTTTACATTGACATTTATATCCATATTAATGATGCTGCTGCATGATTTTGCCTGGTCAGAAAAACGTCTAGAAGACATCCGACACCGTTTGCTTTCTTTGGCAGGGGGAAGATCGAATGAATATTTTGTTTTGTTGCCGAGGTCTGAGTGGCAAACATCAAGGTTCATACAAACATAGTCACACCCTGATCTGATAAACCTGTCTTTGTGCTTGTCTCCACCTAGCTCCAGGTGTCACCCATCTTCCTCATTATCCCCTGTGTTCTCTGTTTGTCTGTTGCCAATTCGTTTTGTTTTGTAAAACCTACCAGCGGTTGTTCCCCTGCTCCAGTCTGTTCTTGCTCCTGTTTTCTAGTCCTTCCTGGTTTTGACCCTTCTGCCTGCCCTGAGCCTGCCTGCCATTCTATACCTTGCCCCACCTCTCTGGATTATTGACCCCTCCCTGCCCTGATCCTGCCTGCCGTTCTGGACCATTTGCACCTTTTCTGGATTATTGACCCCTGCCTGCCTTTGACCTGTCATTTGCCTGCCCCTGTGTTAGAAATAAACATTTCTTTCTTTGACACTGTCTGCACCCAGAGCGCTTCAATGTAGAGTCGGGCACCTGTCGGGCATTTCTCGCTCAGTGTTCCCTAATCATCCAGCTGCAGCCTTCCTCTTTCCCGCTGATGTCCGGGAGGGCTCTCGCCTGGGCTACGGCAGTACGGGAACAACAGTCGGCCATATGCTTTAATCTGGAGGAGTTCGTTGCAGAGGTAAAGAAGGTTTTTCAATGCTCCATTGCCCGGGAGAGAGGCTGCCCGGAAGCTACTCCAGCTTCGGCAAGGCTCCCGCAGTGTGGCAAACTACACAGTGGATTTCTGCACGTTGACAGCTGAGAGTGCCTGGAACCCGGAAGCCCTGTTCGACGTGTTCCTTCACGGATTATCGAAGGTGATTTAAAGAAGAGCACGCAGCCCGGGAGCTGCCCCTGGACCTCGACTCCCTCATAGCCTTGACAATCCAGATCGATGGGCGGCTACGGGGACATAGGAGGGAAAGGGAGTCTGTTCCCTGTCGCCAACATTCGTCCTCGATTTCCACCTCGCCTCGGTAGGAATCCCGGAAATCCCCGAACCCCACATTTCCAAGTGGATCCGATGTCCCCCGAGTTCTCTCGGAGATGATTCTTCGCTACCTGGTCCCCGCCAATCCCAACACCTGGAGACAGCCGCTCGTGTGGGTAGAGTATACGCGCAACACCCTCTCTTGCTCAGCCACTGGTCTCTCGCCTTTTGAGTGTTCTCTGGGATATTAGCCCTGCTCTTCCCGGAGCAAGAGGTCAGCATACCCTCGGCCCAGATGTTCGTCTGTCGCTGTCGCCGTACCTGGAAGAGAGCCCAGTCGGCTCTTCTCAAGACTCTCCTGTGAAGATATGAAGGATCAGGTTACAGTAGGTCCGCTATACAGCACCCTCTCTCTCCCGCAGAAATGGAAGTTAAAAATCTCTTTGTTACAACAGAGAGATTTTGTAGTACTGTAACATCCAAGATTGGATAATGAAGCAATATTTCTGTAATCCAAACAGTTGGAATGGTCCATTGGTTCCAATTATGTCAGATCAGTTGTTGTTTTGGGATCTCATTAAGGACAGTATAACAACATAACTGTCTCTCTGAATGTGTATATTTCCCTTCCAAATGTTGTGGAACTTATAGGATTACATATGAAACTATTTGTGAGAAGATGAAATGTGATCTTGGCCTTCTAAATGAGAAAATGTTTTTTAATGTAAAGTTTATCCAGTCAGTAACCACGCCCACAGACATTACCCAAAACGTATTGGAACACCCTTTTCCCCCAAGTGTTTAAAAGGACCCGCTGAAGAACTCTCTATAGACCAGTTAAGTGCAGCACCAGCTGAATATGTTACAGATGGTTAAGAAAACTACAAGACTAAAGACCAAACAGGCGGGCGGTGTTGAACAGGATGACACGAATGGTTAGACTATGAGACCAGAAAAATGTGGAGCGTGGCTGCACGTTGAAATGGTAGGAATTTAAATCTCTAGAGACCAGTTAATTGCCAGGTTGCTATGGGCGTGTTTAAATGGTTCTAGCTCTACATTAGACCAGCGTGACCGACAGTGTGAGCTGAAAGGTACGGAATGGTTAGAAACTCTGAAACTCTCAAAGAAGACGACTACACAGGAACATTCAGTCCGCAGCTAGTTAGTTAAGTAGTACTTTAGTCTAGTTTAAGTACTTTAGTCTAGTAAACTCGACCAAAGACGAGAAGACAAAGAACAATTTACTCTCACCACCATACCTCTATTACCTCTATTCTAACGAACAGAGCCTGCTGAACAATGCGGGGTAGACCTATGGAGGATCCGTTCTCACAGACACTCCGAAACCTACAACTGCAAAGGGCATGGTGACCTCTGGTGGACAACCAGAGGCTTTCTGTTGAAGTACTCCCAGTAGATGGATCGACTGTTTCAAACAGAGACAGCAAAGCCATGCACATGTAAATATGTACATTGCAATTATTTTGAAAGAGTGACCATTCATGTGTATTCGTATTCCAATGAGCATAGGTATCAGCTGTATTTAGTGGAAGTCCTTTGTCTCCCCCTTTTTTTGTCTCCCCCTTCCCCCTTTCACCTTCCGGCGCCGACAGAGATGGCCGCCTCGCTTCGCGTTCCTAGGAAACTATGCAGTTTTTTGTTTTTTTACGTGTTATTCCTTACATTAGTACCCCAGGTCATCTTAGGTTTCATCACATACAGTCGAGAAGAACTACTGAATATAAGATCAGCGTCAACTCACCATCAGTACGACCAAGAATACGCTTTTCGCGACGCGGATCCTGTGCTCTGCCTTACAAACAGGACAACGGAGTGGATCCCATGCAGCGACCCAAAAAAACGACTCCGAAAAAGAGGGAAACGAGGCGGTCTTCTGGTCAGACTCCGGAGACGGGCACATCGTGCACCATTCCCTAGCATTCTTCTTGCCAATGTCCAGTCTCTTGACAACAAGGTTGATGAAATCCGAGCAAGGGTAGCATTCCAGAGGGACATCAGAGACTGTAACGTTCTTTGCTTCACGGAAACGTGGCTTACTGGAGAGACGCTATCCGAAGCGGTGCAGCCAACAGGTTTCTCCACGCATCGCGCAGACAGGAAAAAACATATTTCTGGTAAAAAGAGGGGCGGGGGCGTATGCCTTATGACTAACGTGACAAGGTGTGATGAAAGAAACATACAGGAACTCAAATCCTTCTGTTCACCTGATTTAGAATTCCTCACAATCAAATGTAGACCGCATTATCTACCAAGAGAATTCTCTTCGATTATAATCACAGCCGTATATATCCCCCCCCAAGCAGACACATCGATGGCTCTGAACGAACTTTATTTAACTCTCTGCAAACTGGAAACAATTTATCCGGAGGCTGCATTCATTGTAGCTGGGGATTTTAACAAGGCTAATCTGAAAACAAGACTCCCCAAATTTTATCAGCATATCGATTGCGCAACCAGGGGAGGAAAGACCTTGGACCATTGTTACTCTAACTTCCGCGACGCATATAAGGCCCTGCCCCGCCCCCCTTTCGGAAAAGCTGACCATGACTCCATTTTGTTGATCCCTGCCTACAGACAGAAACTAAAACAAGAGGCTCCCACGCTGAGGTCTGTCCAACGCTGGTCCGACCAAGCTGACTCCACACTCCAAGACTGCTTCCATCACGTGGACTGGGACATGTTTCGTATTGCGTCAGACAACAACATTGACGAATACGCTGATTCGGTGTGCGAGTTCATTAGAACGTGCGTTGAAGATGTCGTTCCCATAGCAACGATTAAAACATTCCCTAACCAGAAACCGTGGATTGATGGCAGCATTCGTGTGAAACTGAAAGCGCGAACCACTGCTTTTAATCAGGGCAAGGTGTCTGGTAACATGACCGAATACAAACAGTGCAGCTATTCCCTCCGCAAGGCTATCAAACAAGCTAAGCGTCAGTACAGAGACAAAGTAGAATCTCAATTCAACGGCTCAGACACAAGAGGCATGTGGCAGGGTCTACAGTCAATCACGGACTACAGGAAGAAATCCAGCCCAGTCACGGACCAGGATGTCCTGCTCCCAGGCAGACTAAATAACTTTTTTGCCCGCTTTGAGGACAATACAGTGCCACTGACACGGCCTGCAACGAAAACTTGCGGTCTCTCCTTCACTGCAGCCGAGGTGAGTAAGACATTTAAACGTGTTAACCCTCGCAAGGCTGCAGGCCCAGACGGCATCCCCAGCCGCGCCCTCAGAGCATGCGCAGACCAGCTGGCCGGTGTGTTTACGGACATATTCAATCAATCCCTATACCAGTCTGCTGTTCCCACATGCTTCAAGAGGGCCACCATTGTTCCTGTTCCCAAGAAAGCTAAGGTAACTGAGCTAAACGACTACCGCCCCGTAGCACTCACTTCCGTCATCATGAAGTGCTTTGAGAGACTAGTCAAGGACCATATCACCTCCACCCTACCTGACACCCTAGACCCACTCCAATTTGCTTACCGCCCAAATAGGTCCACAGACGATGCAATCTCAACCACACTGCACACTGCCCTAACCCATCTGGACAAGAGGAATACCTATGTGAGAATGCTGTTCATTGACTACAGTTCGGCATTCAACACCATAGTACCCTCCAAGCTCGTCATCAAGCTCGAGACCCTGGGTCTCGACCCCGCCCTGTGCAACTGGGTACTGGACTTCCTGACGGGCCGCCCCCAGGTGGTGAGGGTAGGCAACAACATCTCCTCCCCGCTGATCCTCAACACTGGGGCCCCACAAGGGTGCGTTCTGAGCCCTCTCCTGTACTCCCTGTTCACCCACGACTGCGTGGCCACGCACGCCTCCAACTCAATCATCAAGTTTGCGGACGACACAACAGTGGTAGGCTTGATTACCAACAACGACGAGACGGCCTACAGGGAGGAGGTGAGGGCCCTCGGAGTGTGGTGTCAGGAAAATAACCTCACACTCAACGTCAACAAAACTAAGGAGATGATTGTGGACTTCAGGAAACAGCAGAGGGAACACCCCCCTATCCACATCGATGGAACAGTAGTGGAGAGGGTAGCAAGTTTTAAGTTCCTCGGCATACACATCACAGACAAACTGAATTGGTCCACTCACACAGACAGCATTGTGAAGAAGGCGCAGCAGCGCCTCTTCAACCTCAGGAGGCTGAAGAAATTTGGCTTGTCACCAAAAGCACTCACAAACTTCTACAGATGCACAATCGAGAGCATCCTGGCGGGCTGTATCACCGCCTGGTACGGCAACTGCTCCGCCCTCAACCGTAAGGCTCTCCAGAGGGTAGTGAGGTCTGCACAACGCATCACCGGGGGCAAACTACCTGCCCTCCAGGACACATACACCACCCGATGTCACAGGAAGGCCATAAAGATCATCAAGGACATCAACCACCCGAGCCACTGCCTGTTCACCCCGCTATCATCCAGAAGGCGAGGTCAGTACAGGTGCATCAAAGCTGGGACCGAGAGACTGAAAAACAGCTTCTATCTCAAGGCTATCAGACTGTTAAACAGCCACCACTAACATTGAGTGGCTGCTGCCAACACACTGACACTGACTCAACTCCAGCCACTTTAATAATGGGAATTGATGGGAAATGATGTAAATATATCACTAGCCACTTTAACCAATGCTACCTTATATAATGTTACTCACCCTACATTATTCATCTCATAGGCATACGTATATACTGTACTCTATATCATCGACTGTATCCTTATGTAATACATGTATCACTAGCCACTTTAACTATGCCACTTTGTTTACATACTCATCTCATATGTATATACTGTACTCGATACAATCTACTGTATCTGCCTATGCTGCTCTGTACCATCACTCATTCATATATCCTTATGTACATATTCTTTATCCCCTCACACTGTGTACAAGACAGTAGTTTTGGAATTGTTAGTTAGATTACTTGTTGGTTATTACTGCATTGTCGGAACTAGAAGCACAAGCATTTCGCTACACTCGCATTAACATCTGCTAACCATGTGTATGTGACAAATAAAATTTGATTTGATTTGAATCCGACATTTTGTGTAACAAGCCGTCATATTGGTTTTGTCCACTAGGGACCTTTCATTGCATAGTGTTAGTAACCAATAACTAACTATACCACGTGTAAGCTATCTTGTTTGTGTGTTTATGTAATTCTGTTTGATTATTTAGTTAGTAAATAAATAAATTTAGCCAATTTGTATATCGCTGATTCATCATTTATGTTTGGGTTCGTGCAGATATCCAAGGGTTTTTCGACATTCAGAATAAGACTTAAGGTAAATAAAAATGTATTAATTGACTGATGTAAGAGATATTTATATCTTTAGAGTTTAGTCAGGAGATAGTAACTCGTTAAATAACCTTTCCCGTGGTGCCCCAGATTACTACTTAACTAGTGTAATAATTGAATGTGGTATGTAATTATTGTATAAGATAACAGTCGAACACATTGATGATAGTCAAGACACCACAACCATCTCCAGGAATCGATGACAGGCGGACAGCCACAGGACCCCGGCTGCCCATTATCATCTCGGGCAGAGGGTATGGCTGTCCACTTGGGATCTGCCCGTCCGGGTAGAGTCCTGCAAACTGTCCACCCGTTTTATCGGCCCTTTCCCCATCTCCAAGATTCTTAGGTCCTCTGCTGTTCTTCTTCTGTTGCCCCGTACCCATCCCACTTTTCATGTGTCTAGGATTAAACCTATTTCTCACAGCCCTTTGTCTCCCATTCCCCTAAATCCCTGAGCACACTAGGTAAATAATCTGTTGATGTGCCCTTGAGCAGGAGCAAGGGACTTAACTGCTCATGTATGTCACTCAGGATAAGAGCATCTGCTAAACAACAAATGTAAAATGTAGGTGGGGGGGGGCCACAACCAAATCTTGCTAAGGTTCCCTAAAAGGAAAGAGGCGCCCCTGTGTGTAATACTTAGCTTTGAAATGCAAGCAACAGGTGATGAGAGCAGCAACAGAAAGTATTACAATACAAGAATACAATATTTCCCTCAAGTCAACCATACCAAGATGATTGTAATACAGTCATCAGTACCATTCATATTTTTAACCTACTGGACCTCCTTAGCACAAACAAACAAGAACATTAAACAAATATGATTCACTTTATTTTAAATGATGATGTAATGGTGAATGAAGCACATTGTAAATGTGGTAGCTGCAAGCTGTCTTTACATCCCTCTCAGTCCAATCCCCACTGACAGCTATAGTAGAGGGGTTGAGAATACAAGAGAAGAGGGTGTGGGGAATAGGTGGAGGTTCAGATCTGCTGGAGAGTTACACTCCTATAGCTTATCAACCAGTTAGTTATTAGAATCAGGTACACTTGATAAGGGTTGGACAAAACCTACGAGACGGTTACGCTCCAGGAGAGCCCTGTATCAGATCAAGCTGGATCTTGTGTCGAGTCTGTAGGTTCCATATCGATCTGGTCATCCTCAACATGGTACTCCAGCCCTCGGGGGCCTGACTGGTGTCACACTTTTTCCACTACCCCAGCTAACACACTGATTAAACTAATTGCATTCCGAGGAATAGAGTCCTCTAGAGAATCACCTGAAAAACATAAATGGTGTCACAATTACTTTGTTTGTAAAAGGTAGCATCATTGAAACTTTAAAAAAACCAAGCAATGCTCTCATATCGAACCTACATGCTTGTGGTTGGCAAAGAAAGCAAACAGGCACATGTAACAAACATCCGTTGTATATTATCAATGTGTTCACAGAGTTGGATCATGTCCACATACGGTAGCCTGGGAGTCTAAATGTGGATTCTCTAGGGCCTTCTCTCTGGTCACTGCATGATGAATCATCAATGCTCAGGGTGGGGACCGACAGCCCATGTCAGTTTGTGGACCTATGATCTCATCATTGCAATGTGAAAGGTAGATCTACATTTGCTGCAGCATAGCCTATGCTAATGTACAGTTGAAGTCGGAAGTTTACATACACCTTAGCCAACTACATTTAAACTCAGTTTTTCACAATTCCTGACATTTAAACCTAGTAGAAATTCCGTGTTTTAGGTCAGTTAGGATCACCACTTAACTTTAATAATGTGAAATGTCAGAATAATAGAGGATGATTTATTTCAGTTTTTATTTATTTCATCACATTCCCAGTGGGTCAGCAGTTTACATACATTCAATTAGTATTTGGTAGCATTGCTTTTAAATTGTTTAACTTGGGGCAAACATTTTGGGTAGCCTTCCACAAGCTTCCCACAATAGGTTGGGTGAATTTTGGGATGGGATTGAGGTCAGGGCTTTATGATGGCCACTCCAATACCTTGACTTTGTTGTCCTTAATACGTTTTTTCACAACTTTGGAAGTATGCTTGGGGTCATTGTCCATTTGGAAGACCCATTTGCGACTTCAAGACGGATGTCGTGAGATGTTGCTTCAATATATCCACATCATTTTCCTGCCTCATGGGGCCATCTATTTTGTGAAGTGCACCAGTCCCTCCTGCAGAAAAGCACCGCCACAACATGATGCTGCCACCCCGGTGCTTCACGGTTGGGATGGTGTTCTTCGGCTTGCAAGCCGCCCCCTTTTTCCTCCAAACATAACGATGGTCATTATGGCCAAACAGTTCTATTTTTGTTTCATCAGACCAGAGGACATTTCTCCAAAAAGTACGATCTTTGTCCCCATCTGCAACTGCAAACCGTAGTCTGGCTTTTTTATGGCGGGTTTGGAGCAGTGGCTTCTTCCATGCTGTGAGGCCTTTCAGGTTATGTTGATATAGGACTTGTTTTACTGTGGATATAGATACTTTTGTACCTGTTTCCTTCAGCATCTTCACAGGGTCCTTTGCTGTTGTTCTGGGGTTGATTTGCACTTTTCGCACCAAAGTACGTTCATCTCTAGGAGACAGAATGCGTCTCCTTCCTGAGCGTTATGACGGCCGCGTGATCCCATCATGTTTATACTTGCGTACTATTGTTTGCACAGATGAACGTGGTACCTTCAGGCATTTGGAAATTGCTCGCAAGGATGAACCAGATGTGTGGAGGTCTACAATTTTTTTCTGAGGTCTTGGCTGTTTTCTTTTTATTTTCTCATGATGTCAAGCAAAGAGGCACTGTGTTTGAAGGTAGGCCTTGAAATACATCCACAGGTACATCTCAAATTGACTCAAAGTATGTCAATTAGCATATCAGAAGCTTCTAAAGCCAGTTTCTGTAATTCTCCAAACTGTTTAAAGGCACAGTCAACTTAGTGTATGTAAACTTCTGACCCACTGGAATTGTGAGGCAGTGAATTATAAGTGAAATAATCTGTCTGTAAACAATTGTTGGAAAAATTACTTGTGTCATGAACAAAGTAGATGTCCTAACCGACTTGCCAAAACTATAGTTTGTTAACAAGAAATATGTGCAGTGGTTGAAAATGAGTTTTAATGACTCCAACCTAAGTGTATGTAAACTCTTATTCACTTTTTTGGTGCCCACTCCTGAAAGAGAGGTTTCATTAGACTCCATTGAACAACAAGATAGGCCGGTCCAGTATATTACCCTCCAGCAGTCTCTAATAATGGTCACATTGTTTGACCATACACTACTGTTATACAGTTTGCTACATTAGCTTGTAACACCGTCCACTACATTAGACTAACTGATAATAAGTCTACATCATCGCATATTACAGTACATTCCCATTGACTTCCATTAGCCCGCTGTGTGCGTCAGTGGGCATGGCCGGTCTGTGTGTGTTCTTACACCAGCTCAGTTTGTACACTCACATCCACCCTCCTAGTAACAGTCTGACTGCAGGAGTAGCCTACCTCTCATTGTTAGTCATCCTATTCCTCTCCTTCATCTGTGGTTGGTCAAAGATAGACTCCATCTCCTCCATATAGACAGGGGTGTAGTGGGTCACCTCCTCCAGAAACTACTCATAGCTGGCTCGAACCTGGGGGTGTCACATTGGTGGGAGATGTACACATTCTTACACACACCCACGTACGTAGATAAAGGCAGGTTTCCAGTAGAACATCATGTTATTACAATATTGAGAAAATTGTGTAAATGTACAACAACAAAAAATGTGTTCTGTACTTACTTTGATAGGGGGGTTGCACTGTATTTTCAAATGTGTTGATAGATAAAAGGTGGATAGCGATATCCTTGATCTAGAAAACTATTACAAAAAACTTCATATCAGATCTAGACTGCTAGAAACAAATATAACTTTCTAATACCAATGTTAATTAGCTATTTATTAATCTCTTCAAGTACTTAAAAAAATAGGAAGTCAACCCGGCTGTTTACAACTAACATTAGACAACTAGCTAGGAATCATAGCTAAGACCTGAATGTCTCTCTGGTGGATGAAGTTAACTAGCTAGGTCAAAGCAATGTATAATCATAAATAGCTAGCTAGCTGGCTACATAACTGGCTAGTTAACTAACATCATAACTTTTAGGACCTAGACGTGTTTGCTGACAGGAAAAACTATTATTGGCTACTAGGAGGAGGAATGTAAAGCTAACTAGCAAGCCTGTAGCTAGTTGTTAACGGTGTGGCATTGCCGAAGAAGACCGAAGATCGCCAGGGCCGGTTTCCCGATAGCGATGGAATTTAGACTTACCACTGTTTTAACAATGCATCTTTCCTACAACAGCCGAAATATGTAACATGCATTTTCCAAAACACCATGCAGAGAGAATGTTCGCTAAGTGGGTCATTGAGTTGTGTGTCCATTCCGATAGGCTCAAAAGAAAGGAAGCACTGCACTCAGATTACCATTCTCCATCTAACCTTAGTGGCAATCAGCAGTTGCTACAACCATTTTTGGACTTATAAAATTAATGATATGCACCCATTGATTCTTGAAGAATATAACTTATAGATGCGGTAGCTGTCGTACCCTATCAGAACCCAACATATGTGTAATGACGTTCGTCTGTACGAGAGGCGGACCAAAGCGCAGCGTGGTTGTTTTGATTCATGTTTTAATAAATAACTTCACATGAACAAACTAACAAAAACAAGAAATGTGAAAACGCAAAACAGTCCTATCCTGTGACAACAAACACAGTGACAGGAACAATCACCCACAAACACACAGTGACACCCAGGCTACCTAAGTATGATTCTCAATCAGAGACAACTAATGACACCTGCCTCTGATTGAGAACCATACTAGGCCGAAACATAGAAATACCCAAATCATAGAAAAACAAACATAGACTGCCCACCCAACTCACGCCCTGACCATACTAACTACATACAAAACAAAGGAAATAGAGGTCAGAACGTGACAATATGTAAACAAACACTATATAGACTCAAAATATGGTTAAAACTCTCATTTTGTTATCATGGATAACTTGCATCCATAGCAAGGTTACATTTCTCCAGCCACATACCTCTGTTGAATCAGGGGTGGGGTGACGGCTTTCTTATTGTTTCTACTGCTGATTGCTGCCTTAACATGAGAATTATTCTACAAAACTGATGACGGATCAGCTCCTAGACAGATCTAACCTATGGTTACAAATATTGAGGCAACTTATTCCTATGCTTACCCTATAATAGTCCACTAAATCAAGATTTGGCACATCATTGCACACGTTACACATCATGAAATACACTCAGTTTATTAGGTACACCCATCTAAACTCAGCAAAATAAGAAACTTCCTCTCACTGTCAACTGCATTTATTTTCAGCAAACTTAACATGTGTAAATATTTGTATGAACATAAGATTCAACAACTGAGAGCTGCATTAAGTACTGCAGTGCATCTCCTCCTCATGGAGTGCACCAGATTTGCCAGTTCTTGCTGTGAGATGTTACCCCACTCTTCCACCAAGGCACCTGCAAGTTCCCGGACATTTCTAGGGGGAATGACCCTAACCCTCACCCTCCAATCCAACAGGTCCCAGATGTGCTCAATGGGATTGAGATCTGGGCTGTTCGCTGGCCATGGCAGAACACTGACATTCCTGTCTTGCAGGAAATCACGCACAGAACAAGCAGTATAGCTGGTGGCATTGTCATGCTGGAGGGTCATGTCAGTGTGAGCGTGCAGGAAGGGTACCAAATGAGGGAGGAGGTTTTCTTCCCTGTAACGCACAGCGTTGAGATTGCCTGAAATGGCATGCTCAGTCCGATGATGCTGTGACACACCGCCCCAGACCATGACAGACCCTCCTCCACCAAATCGATCCCGCTGCATTGTACAGGCCTCAGTGTAACGCTCATTCCTTCGACGATAAACGCGAATCCGACCATCACCCCTGGTGAGACAAAACCGCAACTCGTCAGTGAAGAGCACTTTTTGCCAGTACTGTCTGGTCCAGCGACGGTGAGTTTGTGCCCATAGGCAACGTTGTTGCTGGTGATGTCTGGTGAGGACCTGTTTAAAATAGGCCTACAAGCCCTCAGTCCAGCCTCTCTCAGCCTATTGCGGACAGTCTGAGCACTGATGGAGGGATTGTGCGCGTTCCTGGGGTAACTCAGGCAGTTGTTGTTGCCATCCTGTACCTGTCCCGCAGGTGTTCTGTTCGGATGTACTGATCCTGTGCAGGTGTTGTTACACGTAGTCTACCACTGTGTGGATGATCAGCTGTCCCATAGGGGGGTGCACAATTGACCCTGCGTAGTCCTGGTTAGGGTTTGGCCGGGGTAGGCCGTCATTATAAATATGATCCACCTCTACACAGACGACACCATTCTGTATACTTCTGGCCCTTCTTTGGACACTGTGTTAACAACACTCCAGGCGAGCTTCAATGCCATACAACTCTCCTTCCGTGGCCTCCAATTGCTCTTAAATACAAGTAAAACTAAATGTCTGGTTAGACTGTAAACTCTCCTTCCAGACTCACATCAAAGAATTGGCTTCCTATTTCGCAACAAAGCATCCTTCACTCATGCTGCCAAATATACCCCTGTAAAACTGACCATCCTACCAATCCTCGACGATGTAATTTACAAAATAGCCTCCAATACCCTACTCAATAAATTGGATGCAGTCTATCACAGTGCCATCCGTTTTGTCACCAAAGCCCCATATACTACCCACCACTGCGACCTGTACGCTCTCGTTGGCTGGCCCTCGCTTCATACTCGTCGCCAAACCCACTGGCTCCAGGTCATCTACAAGACCCTGCTAGGTAAAGTCCCCCTTTATCTCAGCTCACTGGTCACAATAGCAGCACCCACCTGTAGCACACGCTCCAGCAGGTATATCTCTCTGGTCACCCCCAAAACCAATTCTACCTTTGGCCGCCTCTCCTCCTAGTTCTCTGCTGCCAATGACTGGAACAAACTACAAAAATCTCTGAAACTGGAAACACTTATCCCCCTCACTAGCTTTAAGCACCAGCTGTCAGAGCAGCTCACAGATTACTGCACCTGTACATAGCCCAGCTATAATTTAGCCCAAACAACAACCCCTTTCCCTACTGTATTTATTTATTTTGTTCCTTTGCAACCCATAATTGCTCTCTACTTTGCACATTCTTGCACTGCAAATCAACCATTCCAGTGTTTTACTTGCTATATTGTATTTACTTCGCCACCATGGCCTTTTTTTGCCTTTACCTCCCTTATCTCACCTGCTCACATTGTATATAGACTTACTTTTCTACTGTATTATTGACTGGATGTTTGTTTTACTCCATGTGTAACTCTGTGTCGTTGTATGTGTCAAACTGCTTTGCTTTATCTTGGCCAGGTTGCAATTGTAAAGGAGAACTTGTTCTCAACTTGCCTACCTGGTTAAATAAAGGTAATTTATTTATTTTTTTGCCGCACGTGACAAATAAACTTTGATTTGAAGTATTTTTACTGAAATATTTTACGCCACTGCAATTTCAAATAGTTAGAATGCATAGTAATAATGTTTGGTGGAAGGACTATTATCAGCCCTTCTGGGGAAAAAACCCTGCAAATTAATACAAAAAACGATGTTTTAAGTGAAATATTAGCTTTTGTTTGAAGTCGAAAAAAAGACTGGCAATTCAAAAGCTAATTTGAACTATGCACTAACACGGCTTTCATTATAAGCAGCTTCACTACTGCTAGAGTACTGTAGCTTTACTTCAACAACAGATGGACTCATATTGGATGGGTTGATTAGGATTCAACCTTCTTTCAAACAGCTTAATACATACTCTTAGAGTAGGTTTACACCATCAATGTACCAGTTAATGTAAACATGTCTATGTAAGACACACGCAATCTGCCATCTGGGATTCTGTTCAACGTTCCTAAGCTTGACATACCCATTGGTTCTTCAAGGATCAATCTGCAGTTCAAACAACAACAAAGCCAACACCCCACCACTGTTTTGGTAAAAAGCGAAAGAATTGGTGGTGGAGAAATAATAATAATATTAATGTAACCACTCTCAAATTCATCGATAGCTCTATGGATACAAAATGAACATTTTAACCATATTCCGAGGCTAAACAGTGTTGGTTTCTAATTACATTGTTTACAAACAATTGAGTAGAACAAGCATATATTTTGGGGTTTGATGGGATATGACAATCAGACTAAGCTCATGAGGCATTTATTATACAAGTTATATTCTTAAAGAAGCAATGGGTGTGTGTAAATCATTTTAAAGTAAAAATATATATTAAGCAATTACAAATTTACCCTTTAAATACTATAACTTATAAATGTCTCAAGTGCACAGCGCAACTGCCTGTCACGACTTCCGCCGAAGTCGGTCCCTCTCCTTGTTCGGGCGGTGTTCGGTGGTCGACGTCAGTGATCCATTTTTCATTTTCGATTGGTTGGAACACGTTGTGTATTTAAACCTGTTTACAACTCTTGTCCTTGTCGGAGATTGTTTGATTGTATGTTTATGTATTATGTGTTGGTGCGCAATGGGTTTTGTACCCACTTTTTATTTATTCTGTAATTTTGGTTTTGAAGTTTTGTTAAGTTTATTAAACCACTCCATTTATACCAAGTTCGATTCTCCTGCTCCTGACTTCCCTGCCACCAACATGCACCCATTACACTGTCTTACCCTATCATAACCCAAAATATAAGGTTGCATTACTCCATTGTTTATAACAAGAACATAAACCATGTATAGCTTCAAAATACTGTATGTACAAATGCTGTCAACTACCTTGTCTCAGTAGACTTATGTATTAGGCTTGGTCAAATGTTGGGTAATGTTGGGTAAAACTGCTTGTTAACCAGGAAGATAGCCCCAGGGGTAGCAGTGGTCTCTGTGGCCCCATCATGAACACAATAACCCCAGTGGCACTGGGATTAGAAAACACCAGCAACAGCTTTCCCGCCCGTTTCCCGCCCGTTTCCCCTGGAGTCCATGAGATCTGACACAGCATATACAGGGCCTTCGGAAAAGTATTCAAACCCCTTGATTTTTTCCACATTTTGTTAATTGATTTGGTTCATATAGCATTGGCCTTTCCAGTGTCAATCAATCAATAAAATTGATTTATAAAGCCCTTCTTACATCAGATGATGTCGCAAAGTGCTGTACAGAAACCCAGCCTAAAACCCCAAACAGCAAGCAATGCAGGTGTAGAAGCACGGTGGCTAGGAGAAACTCCCTAGAAAGGCCAGAACCTAGGAAGAAACCTAGAGAGGAACCAGGCTATGAGGGGTGGCCAGTCCTCTTCTGTGCATGACATCATTTTCGGGAATTTTCAAAGCTGTTTAAAGGCACAGTCAACTTAGTGTATGTAAACTTCTGACCCATTGGAATTGTGATACAGTGAATTATAAATGAAATAATCTGTCTGTAAACAATTTTGGGAAAAATGACTTGTGTCATGCACAAAGTAGAAAACTCGAGTTTGTTATAAAGAAATTTGTGGAGTGGTTGAAAAACGAGTTTTAATGACTCCAACCTAAGTGTATGTAAATTTCCGACTTCAACTGTATGTGCCTTTCCAAAAAATGTCCAATCAATTGAATTTACCATAGTTGGACACAAATCAAGTTGTAGAAACATCAAGGATGATCAATGGAACCAGGATGCACCTGAGCTCAATTTAGAGTTTCGTTGCGAAGCATCTGAATAAAGTATTTCAGTTTTTTTTATTTGCAATAAATTCACAAACATTTCTGCAAAACTGTTTTCCCTTTGTCATTATGGGGTATTGTGTGAAGATTGCTGTGAAAAACATATATATTTAATACATTTTTAGAATAAGGCGGTAACGTAACAAAATGTGGAAAAAGTCAAGGGGTCTGAATAATTTCCAAAGGCACTGTACATTATGGGCCGTACGTATAAAGCGACAGAGTAGGAGTGCTGATCTAGAATTTGGTACCCCCTTTCCATGTGATCTTGTTCATTACTTTCCAAAAGTTAAAACTGATCTTAGATCAACAATCATACTCTGAGATGCTCCAGGAATACGGAACCAGAACCTCCTCTGTGGTACATAATCTTTATATGCCAGGCAAAAATGTTGCCCCAACACAAAAGGCTGGGTATGTCTGGTGTATTATGATGCACTGTATGTGTCAAGTGGAACAGTGTTTACACATACCAACTGAAATGCCAGAGAAAAAACTGATTTGTGATCCTGTAGCTATCTATGTCAGGCATGGTATTTTCAAATGTCAATCTGTACAATTGTCTTAATGTGTGGGGGAATACTCGATTCTGTGTAGAATTCCTATACATATTATTGTCCATTTCCCCTTCACTTGAACCCTTACCTCCCAAACTCAGTCATAACAATTCATTCTTCTACCCTTTCAAGTATGCATACAGTACATTACATTAGCCATATCTGTCTCAAACCTCCAAACTCCAACCTTTATCTGCTTGTCCTGATATACATGGTCATTGACAGGTAGAACGTGAAATGGGTGATGGGTGATATGGTCAACATGGGCAATATAGGAGTTATGGGTGATTCAGGAGATATGAATGGTGTAGACAATAAGCGATATAGGTGATAATAGCGATATGTGCGATATAAACGATACAGACTATAAGGACAATATGCGTTACCCATGGGTGTTCCCACTCCGTAGGCCTTGGAGTCGATGAGGCCCCCTATCTGGGTAAGGTTGCAGTTGCGCTGGGTGACAAACTCAATTGTTGTGGACTCCATGAGGAAAGCGTAGTCGGAGGTGAGCACGCGCTGGATGCCCGTGTCTATGTTTTTCACAATCACAGACGTTCGCCGGCTGTTCATGAACTCCCACATCTTGTCGTAAGTGGAGATCTTCGTCTTCTGTCAAACCACCGGAGGAAGAAAAGGAAGATTAATGAAATCCACCTCTTCTAATAAGAATTGATTTGGTTCATATAGCATTGGCCTTTCCAGTGTCAATCAATCAATAAAATTGATTTATAAAGCCATTTTTACATCAGCAGATGTCACAAAGTGCTTATACAGAAACTCAGCCTAACACCCAAAAGAGCAAGCAATGCAGATGTAGAAGCACGGTGGCTAGGAAATACTCCCTAGAAAGGCAGGAGCCTCGGAAGAAACCTGAATCAGAGGGGAAGCCAGTCCTCTTTTGGCTGTGCCCGGTGGAGATTATACATGGCCAATACTTTTTAAGTACCTTGAACAGAGGGGTTTATTATATTTTCTTGCTGTCTTTCCCGCCAGCAGGTCGCTATTTGAGTGAAACCCACAACCACAACACCGCAGATGACCACTTATCCCAGTAAGCCCAATGGTTTGCTAGCTACCTTGAAAAAGGTCATTGTAGATCCATCCTCCACCACTCCGTACAGGATCTTGGTCTGTTTGGCCAGGTCATCGGCCGAGTCGATGGGTGACTCCATGCGCTCCACGGTGAGGAAGGCAGCCAGGTTGGCCGTGTAGGAGGAGATGATAATGAGGGTGAAGAACCACCAGATGCCCCCCACGATCCGGGTGGACAGGGCCTTAGGCATGAGCTCTGAGCCTGGGTACAGAGGGGAGGATAGGGGTGTAGGGAGTGGAGAGATAGAATTCCAGAAGTTACAGCAAGGGTGTATGGAGAAGATGTCTACATAGGCAGCATCCACAAAGGACTTAGTGAGGGGTGATATTGTGCTCTGTGGATCATCCGGAGTAGCCTGATTGGGACTTGAATCCAGGCCACTGGGACTGTCCGTCGATTAGTAAGAAAGGTTGCTATGTGTTGTACTTAAGCCGCTCCATTATGTATTGGGAGTTGGACAGTAGGGGGTTGGTTTCACGGACCCAGATTCAACCTACTCCTGAACTAAAAAGCATGTTGAATGGTGAATATCCATTGACAGAGCGTTTTACACATCCTTAAAATAGGATTTATCTGGGTCCAGGAAACTGGTCCTATAAGGTATACTCAATTATCTTACCGTCCGTCAACACAGATCAGTCACTTCTTTAAAGTTACACGTTTACATTTCAAAATAAAAACTTTAGTGGAAACTGACAACCTGGTTGGGTCTGACTGTCATGTACCCAAGGCAACCTCACATCCTGACCCCACGTCCCACTACTCTATGGGCACTGATTTGTTGCGGGCAATGGGGAGAGGACTCTGGGTAGTGGCACCTGACACAAAGCTGTTCTTGTTGAATAAGTGCAGCATGGCTAGTTGGTAAGAGATAAGTTATACCTAAAGGATAGTTCACTGGTTCGTCATTCTCCTTTTCACACTATCATGCTCACCCAAACATATTTTGATAGTTTCCTATCACTTTGTCCTTTTCAGCATGGTTCCAGCAACTATGTTGGATGCGTAACCAGGCCAGCACAGACTCTGCTCAGTCATATGAAAAGGGTATCTGTTACACTGAGACCCTTATCAATTATTATAATTTTGTTTTATAACGGGGGGAGGGTTGCAATGCAACCCCACTTAATCTATATACAGTTGAAGTCAGAAGTTTACATACACCTTAGCCAAATATTAATTATTGACATCCTAGTAAAAAGCCCTGTTTTATGTCAGTTAGGATCACAAATGTCAGAATAATAGTAGAGAATGATTCATTTCAGCTTTTATTTCTTCCATCACATTCCCAGTGGGTCAAAAGTTTACATATACTCAATTAGTATTTGGTAGCATTTCTTTTAAATTGTTTAAATTGGGTCAAACATTTTGGGTAGCCTTCCACAAGCATCCCACAATAAGCCCATTCCTCCATGCACACCTGAAAGAGCTGGTGTAACTGAGTCAGGTTTAGAGGCCTCCTTGCTCGCACACGCTTTTTCAGTTCTCCTCACAAATGTTCTATAGGACTGAGGTCAGGGCTTTGTGATGGCCACTCCAATACCTTGACTTTGTTGTCCTTAAGCCATTTTGCCACAACTTTGGAAGTATGCTTGAGGTCATTGTCCATTTGGAAGACCCATTTGCGAACAAGCTTTATCTTCCTGACTGATGTCTTGAGATGTTGCTTCAATATATCCACATAATTTTCCTTCCTCATGATGCCATCTATTTTGAGAAGTGCACCAGTCCCTCCTACAGCAAAGCACCCCCACAACATGATGCTGCCACCCCCGTGTTTCACGGTTGGGATGGTGTTCTTCAGCTTGCAAACCTCCCCCCTTTTCCTCCAAAGATAACGATGATCATTATGGCCAAACATATCTATTTTATTTTTCATCAGACCAGAGGACATTTCTCCAAAAAGTACGATCTTTGTCCCCATGTGCCATCGCAAACTTTATTATGGCAGTTTGGAACAGTGGCTTCTTCCTGGCAGAGAGTCCTTTCAGGTTATGTCGTTATAGGACTCGTTTTATTGTGGATATAGATACTTATGTACTTTCCTGCAGCATCTTCACAAAGTCCTTTGCTGTTATTCTGGGATTGATTTACACTTTTCGCACCAAAGTACGTTAATCTCTCGAAGGCATCTCGTTCCTGAGCAGTATGACGGCTGCGTGGTCCCATGGTGTTTATACTTGCATACTATTGTTTGTACAGATGAACGTGGTACCTTCAGGCATTTGGAAAATGCTCCCAAGGATGAACCAGACTTGTGGAGGTCTACAATTGTTTTTCTGAGGTCTTGGCTGACTTATTTAGATTTTCCCATGATGTCAAGCAAAGAGGCATTGAGTTTGAAGGTAGGCCTTGAAATTCATCCACAGGTACACCTCCAATTGACTCAAATGATGTCAATTAGCCTATCAGAAGCTTCTAAAGCCATGAAATAATTTTCTGTAATTTTCCAAGCTGTTTAAAGGCACAGTCAACTAAGTGTATGTAAACTTCTGACCCACTGGAATTGTGATACAGTGAATTATGTGTGAAATAATGTGTCTAAACAATTGTTGGAAAAATGACGTGTCATGAACAAAGTAGACGTCCTAAGCGACTTGCCAAAACTATAGTTTGTTAACAAGACTTTGTGGAGTGGTTGAAAAACACGTTTTAATGACTCCAGCCTAAGTGTGCTTAAACTTCTGACTTCAACTGTAGAGTAAATTCATTTCTCTGCAATTATCTTTCAAGAATAGAGGAACCAATCTAAATGTAAATAGCTGTCACAGTAGCTTCTCAAAGTTACTACTCCATTAAGGACTATAACTTTTATGTTCATTCAGTTGCTGTAACGCTAAAAGAGACACCTTCACTGTAACAATAACTTAGCACAAAATATGCAAAATAATAATAATATACACTGAGCAATTATATAAACGCAACATGCCAAAAATTTGACTGAGTTACAGTTCACATAAGGAAATGTGTCAATTGAAATAAATTCCTTAGGCCCTAATCTATGCATTTTACATTAATGGGCATACCAATATGAATATGTTTGTCTAAGATACTTTGAAAAAAAATGGTAGGGCCGTGGATCAGAAAACCAGTCAGTATCTGGTGTGAACACCATTTGCCTCATGCAGCATGACACATCTCCTTCCCATAGAGTTGATCAGCTGTTGATTGTGGCCTGTGGAATGTTGTCCCACTCCTCTTCAATGGTGGCGGGAACTGGAACACGCTGTCATACACAGCGATCCAGGGCAACCCAAACATGCTCAATGGGTGACATGTCTGGTGAGTATGCAGGCCTGGAAATAACTGGGACATGTTCAGCTTCCAGGAATTGTGTACAGATCCATGGGACCGTACATTATCATGCTGAAACATGAGGTGATGGCTGATTTATTTAGATTTTCCCATGATGTCAAGCAAAGATGCATTGAGTTTGAAGGTAGGCCTTGAAATTCATCCACAGGTACACCACCAATTGACTCAAATAATGTCAATTAGCCTATCTTGGGATAGGAGAAATGCTCACCAACAGGGATATAAACAAATTTGAGCACAACATTTGAGAGAAATAAGCTTTTTGTGTGTATGGAACATTTCTGGGATCTTTTATTTCCGCTCATGAAACATGGGACCAACACTTGACATGTTGCATTTATTTTTTTGTTCAGTATATTTTCCTCTCCAGCTTCCTCTGTACATTCATTTCGATCAGAAAACGAGGTAGCAACATTATTCTTGTTCCCACTTTAACCCAACTACAACTTTTAAGGTTAAGTGGTGCCTTCATAAACCCTTTCTAAGCCCTATATAGATGCTTCATAACTTTTCCACCATGCATCACACACCCAGAGACCCCTGTGTCGCCCGGAGCCTGGCCTAAAACCTTGGACCCCAGAGAGAGTGGGACACGGAGATAGCCACAGCACCAGCAGGCTGAGGCAACTACCTTGCTGCATGAGAGCCCCGATGCCGAACCAGAAACTATTGAGCAACGTAAAATTGTTTTCCACCACGTCCGAGTCTGGGTTGCACGGATGGGGATTGTACCACTCGTACGGGCTGAACCTGTGGTGGAGAGAGCAAACAAGACACTAAGATCAATCAAACAAAATAACATTCATGGCCAGGATGGTCTAGTGGTTAGTGCCTACACATCTGTCGGTGTCGGCATGGGTTCAAATCCGGCCGACTGCTTTTGACACACACCCCATCTCCTTCGACAATCTGTCCTATAGAACACACAGACAATACCTTTACATTAAAAAACGAACAACGTTCGTGCTTCCCTAAAAAAAAAAAAAACATGTGAAAATCGTGTTATTGTAAGGCGACCAAAACAATAGAAGCTCCTATGATCCTCTACTATGCCCTCTGGGTCCCTCGCTCCTCTCGAGACCAAACACAAATCATTTCCCCCAACATATTGACGTATTCAAATGCTTTCAGTTTGTTGTGAGAGGCCCAATCGATGGAGTGGAATAACATTGTCACTGGAGAGAACGTCCCCATCCCTGATCATCTTTGGAGCTCATTGAGATTTATCGACTGCAGGATCCTTTCTGATTCCCCCCTGGTGGCTTGAGACCCCATCACCCCCCCCCCCCCCAATTCAGCCAATATGCCTTCTTCCATCCATAGACTTCCTTGTGCATGTCTAATCCTCCTCCCGCTCCATTGCCTGACTCACCCTCTCCCCTTTTCCTCCCCATCACTGCCTCCCTCACTCTCTCCCTTCTTGCTTCTGTGCCCCCTAAGGGTGACTAGGGATATTCCTCATTTAATATCTTAAGTGAGAGTGGTGTCACATTAGCAGTGGGCAATTGGGTTAGCATTAAGCATCAGAACCTGATTGAGTTTGTGCTAGAGGAGTGGAGGGATGATCTGTTTCACCTGTCTTTGTGATTGTCTCCAACCCCCTCCAGGTGTCGCCCATCTTCCCCAATAACCCGTGTATTTATACCGGTGTTCTCTGTTTGTCTATTGCCAGTTTGTTTTGTTCGTCAAGCCTACCAGCGGTTTTTCCCTTTCTCCTGTCTTTGCTATAGTTCCTGTTTTCTTGTTTCGCGGTTTTGACCATTCCTGCCTGACTGCCCGCCCTGATCCTGAGCCTGCCTGCCGCCCTGTATCTTTGCCCCACCTATCTGGATTAGTGACCTCTGCCTGCCCTTGACCTGTCCTTTTGCCCACCCCTGTTCGAATAATAAACTTTTGTTATTTTGACACTGTCTGCACCTGGGTCTTACCTTAAACGTGATAGTGGCAATCGTCACCTACACAACATCAAACATACAGAGAGCTATAGACACCCATGGGGCTGGGGATTTGAAAAAAACATCAGGGCTTTGTTCCAATCTCCATACTACCTCTAGAATGAATGTACTCTAAGTGGTATGACAGTATAGACATTGGAACACAGCCCAGGTTTAATGTCCTGCTCATTGTTTCAGAATACATTCCTAGTAGTAACTGATGTTTGACATTGATATATACTAGGCTATGCTGTTTGCTTCCATGAATAGGATCAGGGAAGCAACGGAGGGTAAATGCATGTAAAAAATAGTTCATGCACCTTTTACACCAAGTTAGTGTTGTTTGGATTAATGTTGTTGAGCATTTACCAACCTTTGTGTTTACCACTACATCCCTGATTAGCATACATTGTAAACTGTAATCAGAATTACTTTGCCAAGTGTTTATGGTTCTCTGTATAAAAAAAAGTTTATTACACAAAGAGGATGTCACGTTCTGACCTTAGTTCCTTTGTTCATGTCTTTGTTTTAGTATGGTCAGGGCCTGAGTTGTGGTGGGCAGTCTGTTTTTCTATGTTGGTTTTTGAGTTCGGCCTAGTATGGTTCTCAATCAGAGGCAGCTGTCAATTGTTGTCCCTGATTGAGAATCATACTTAGGTAGCCTGGGTTTCACTTTTGGTTTGTGGGTGTTTGTTTCCGTGTGAGTGTTTGGGCCACACGGTACTGTTTCAGTTTTGTATTTCACGTCATCGTTTATTGTTTTGATTCAGTGTTCAGTGCTTTCTTTTATTAAAATCATCATGAACACTTACCACGCTGCGCTTTGGTCTCCAGACGACATCCGTTACAGAGGATGAATTGCGGGCTATTTATTTAAAAAACAGTTTGGTACATGGATGCATTCCAAATGGTACCATGTTCCCTAAATAGTGCACAACTTTTGACCAGAGCTTTATGTTCAAATGTAGTGCACTATATTTGGGATGTGTATAATTTAGCCTTTTCTTTACTGCTGCTCCATATTCACTCCACATGGGAATCATTTCTCTGGACTTCCTCGGCCCCATCGGGCCGCCTGATTGTCCGGAATGTCAATGAGCTCTGTCTACTTCTAAACGCCAGAGACCATGCGCCGCTCAATGTCCCCTGTAGTGCGGTGTGTGACATTGTGTGACAGTGTGAAACTGTGTGTGAAAGGAACCGATTGTGTGCGTGAGGTTTCTCTGTGAGGTTTCTCTAAACTACGTCTAGTAATACGAGAGGTATGTCTTTTTTTTCCATCGACGTCGTCATCCCCACAGTGACCGTACGTACATATTCCAACCAGAAACCATGGATTACAGGCAACATCTGCATTGAGCTAAAGTCTAGAGCTGCCGCTTTCAAGGAGCGGGAGACTAATCCGGACGCTAATAAGAAATCACGCTATGCCCTCAGATGAACCATCAAACAGGCAAAGAGTCAATACAGAATTAAGATTGAATCCTACTACACCTGCTCTGATGCTCGTCGGATGTGACAGGGTGTGAAAACTATTACAGACTACAAAGGGAAACCCAGTGACGCAAGTTGCCCAGTGACACGAGCCTCCCAGACAAGCTAAATGCCTTTTATACTCGCTTCGAGGCAAGCAACACTGAAGCATGTATGGGAGCACCAGCTGTTCTGGATGACTGTGTGACAATGCTCCCGGTAGCCGATGTGAGCAAGACCTTTAAACAGGTCAACATTCACAAAGCCGTGGAGCCGGACGGACTCCCAGGACGTGTACTCAAAGCATGCGCGGACCAACTGGCAAGGGTCTTCACTGACATTTTCAACCTCTCCCTGACCGAGTCTGTAATACCTACATGTTTCAAGCAGACCACCATAGTCCCTGAGCCCAAGGAAGCAAAGGTAAAATGCCTAAATGGCTACCGCCTTGTAGCACTCACATCTGTAGCCGTGAAGTGCTTTGAAGGGCTGGTCATGGCTTACATCAACAGCAGCATCCTGGATACTCTAGACCCACTCCAATTTGCATACCGCCCCAACAGATCCACAGATGACGTAATCTCAATCACACTCCACACTGCCCTTTCCCACCTGGACAAAATGAACACCTAGGTGAGAATGCTGTTCATTGACTACAGCGCAGCGTTCAACACCATAGTGCCCACAAAGCTCATCCCTAAGCTAAAGACCCTGGGACTAAACACCTCCCTCTGCAACTGGATCCTGGACTTCCTGACGGGCCACCCCCAGGTGGAAAGGGTAGGCAACAACATGTCTGCCACGCTGATCCTCAACACTGGGGCCCCTCGGGGGTGTGAACTGAATCCCCTCCTGTACTCCCTGTTCACCCAAGACTGCATGGCCAAACATGACTTCAGCACAATCATTAGGTTTACTGACAACAACAGTGTTATGCCTGATCACCGACAATGATGAGACAGTCAACAGGGAGGTCAGAGAACTTGCAGTGTGGGACAACAGGACAACAACCTCTCCCTAAATGTGAGCAAGACGAAGGAGCTGATCGTGGACTACAGAAAAAGCAGAGTCGAACAGGCCCCCATTAACATCGACATTAACATCGACGGGGCTGTAGTTGAGCGGGTCGAGAGTTTCAATTTCCTTGGTGTCCACATCACCAACGAACTATCATGGTAAAAACACACCACGACAGTTGTGAAGAGGGCACGACAGTTGTGAAGAGGGCACGACAGTTGTGAAGAGGGCACGACAAAACCTTTTCCCCCTCAGGAGACTAAAAAGATTTGGCATGGGTCCCCAGATCCTCAAAAAGTTCTACAGCTGCACCATCGAGAGCATCCTGACCGGTTGCATCCCCGCCTGGTATGGCAACTGCTCAGCATCTGACCATAAGGCGCTACAGAGGGTAGTGCGTACGGCCCAGTACATCACTGGGACCAAGCTTCCTGCCATCCAGGACCTATATAATAGGCGGTGTCTGAGGAAAGCCCAAAAAATGGTCAAAGACTCCAGTCACCCAAGTCATAGATTGTTTTCTCTGCTACCGCATGGCAAGCGGTACCGGAGTGCCAAGTCTAGGATCAAAAGGCTCCTTAGCAGCTTCTACCCCCAAGCCATAACACTGCTGAACAATCAATCAAATGGCTACCGGACTTTTCACATTGACACCCCCCCCCCCTTCCATATGTTTTGTACACTGCTGCTACTCGCTGTTTATTATCTATGCATAGTCACTTCACCCCTAAATACATGTCCAAATTACCTCAACTAACCTGTACCTCCGCACACTGACTCGGTACCGGTACCCCCTGTATAAAGCCTTGTTATTGTTATGTTACTGTGTTACTTTTTATGATTTTTTACTTTAGTATATTAGATAAATATTTGTCTTAACTCTTCTTGAACTGCACTGTTGGTTAAGGGCTTATAAGTAAGCATTCCAAGGTAAGGTTGCTGTATTCGGCACATGTGACAAATAAAGGTTGATTTGATTTGACACGAATACACACACACCGAGTTCCACACAGAATAACAAAATTATTCCTCTGCCTCTTCTCTTCTCTCATCATCCTCCTCTCCTATCCAGGGTCACAATAACCCAACAGGCATCAGCTGTCGGCCGGATTAAATTACTCTAGCCAGCTTTATAGATCGGTTTCTTTACTTGTCTCAGGGCATCTGAGGAGAGGTGTGTAAGAGAGAAAGAGCGCGAGAGAGAGTGTGTGTGTGTGTGGTGGACATTGTGCGGCAGGCGCACGGTAGCCAGCGGTTACAAGGAGACAGTGTGTGTGTGTGTTGAAGAGAGAGCCCGAGGTGACACTGTGATATATACTTATCTAGGGTGTAAGCTGGCATGAGGAGCAATTACATGTTTACATGAAATGACAGGGGCCTTATTGCGAATTTCACATGCATTGTCCAAGTTTTCTGTGATATACACTGCTCAAAAAAATAAAGGGAACACTTAAACAACACAATGTGACTCCAAGTCAATCAAACTGTCCACTTAAAAAGCAACACTGATTGACAATACATTTCACATGCTGTTGTGCAAATGGAATAGACAACAGGTGGAAATTATAGGCAATTAGCAAGACACCCCCAATAAAGGAGTGGTTCTGCAGGTGGTGACCACAGACCACTTCTCAGTTCCTATGCTTCCTGGCTGATGTTTTGGTCACTTTTGAATGCTGGCGGTGCTTTCACTCTAGTGGTAGCATGAGACGGAGTCTACAACCAACACAAATGGCTCAGGTAGTGAAACTCATCCAGGATGGCACATCAATGCGAGCTGTGGCAAGAAGGTTTGCTGTGTCTGTCAGCATAGTGTCCAGAGCATGGAGGCACTACCAGGAGACAGGCCAGTACATCAGGAGACGAGGAGGAGGCCGTAGGAGGGAAACAACCCAGTAGCAGGGCCACTACCTCCACCTTTGTGCAAGGAGGAGCAGGAGGAGCACTGTCAGAGCCCTGCAAAATGACCTCCAGCAGGCCACAAATGTGCATGTGTCTGCTCAAATGTTCAGAAACAGACTCCATGAGGGTGGTATGAGGGCCTGACGTCCACAGGTGGGGGTTGTGCTTACAGCCCAACACTGTGTAGGATGTTTGGCATTTGCCAGAGAATACCAAGATTGGCAAATTCGCCACTGGCGCCCTGTGCTCTTCACAGATGAAAGCAGGTTCACACTGAGCACATGTGACAGACGTGACAGTCTGGAGACGCCGTGGAGAACGTTCTGCTGCTTGCAACATCCTCCAGCATGACCGGTTTGGGGGTCAGTCATGGTGTGGGGTGGCATTTCTTTGGGGGGCCGCACAGCCCTACATGTGCTCGCCAGAGGTAGCCTGACTGCCATTAGGTACCGAGATGAGATCCTCAGACCCCTTGTGAGACCATATGCTGGTGCGGTTGGCCCTGGGTTCCTCCTAATGCAAGACCTCATGTGGCTGGAGTGTGTCAGCAGTTCCTGCAAGAGGAAGGCATTGATGCTATGGACTGGCCTGCCCGTTCCCCAGACCTGAATCCAATTGAGCACATCTGGGACATCATGTCTCGCTCCATCCACCAACGCCACGTTGCAACACAGACTGTCTAGGAGTTGGCGGATGCTTTAGTCCAGGTCTGGGAGGAGATCCCTCAGGAGACCATCCGCCACCTCATCAGGAGCATGCCCAGGCGTTGTAGGGAGGTCATACAGGCACGTGGAGGCCACACACACTACTGAGCCTCATTTTGACTTGTTTTAAGGACATTACATCAAAGTTGGATCAGCCTGTAGTGTGGTTTTCCACTTTAATTTTGAGTGTGACTCCAAATCCAGACCTCCATGGGTTGATACATTTGATTTCCATTGATAATTTGTGTGATTTTGTTGTCAGCACATTCAACTATGTAAAGAAAAAAAGTATTTAATAAGAATATTTCATTCATTCAGATCTAGGATGTGTTATTTTAGTGTTCCCTTAATTTTTTTGAGCAGTGTATTTTGCGACTGTATACGTATGTGCTCTATGATTGAGAACACCCTCTGAATGAATAAAGAGAGTAAAGAAATAACAAAATGTTGGAGGAAACAGTTTAGGAATATGAAAAAATAGAATTCTGCCGATTATAGGAAAATAAGTTAGTTCCTTTTAGCCCTTCAAATGTGGGTGGAATGAGCTTTTAAAACCCCTTAGAGATCTGAAGTTTACCTGCTTTACCACTGACATATCTCCATCTATGGCTACACTACCGACTCTATTTGTAGGGGGTTAAAGAAAACAATATCCTTCACATATAGGGACTCAACCAATCTGTCTGTAGGTCAATACTACAATTATAAGGGAGCAAGTTGACGCCTGGGCAGAAATCAGTACATCAGGCTTTAGAGCTATTGCACATCAACACCCATATGGAGGAGAGAGAGGAATAGTTATCTGATAAAGAAGACTATAGTATGGGCAATATTGGTGTGATTTACTGGGTTCAAACCCAGGTTCCCTTAATTGCCATAGCACTGTTTAAGCCTGCTGAGCTAAAGCCTCTAAGACTAAGTCATCATGTTTCAAGCAAGGTTATTCATCACTAGAGTGTGGTTAAGGAAGTTTGTTATAATAAGTGAATCTGTTATAATAAGAACACTTTCATACACACAATGTTGACACACAAACATGCTTGTACGCAGACAATGTTGCAGCTATATCGGAGTTCATTTGACTGTGTTTACTGTGTAAACTTAAAACCATGTAAAGGCTACATTGAACATATAGAGAAACTTACCCAACATACCTTTGATAAAGATGACAATAAAATAAGTGCATATTCTGAACCAACTTAGGTGACAGTTGTTGCCTTCCTTTCAGGTGATCAAAAGGCCAGTAACATTTGGAAGACGTATATTAACCACAAAACCCTTGGGGTCTAACCAAAGATCAATCAACAGCTGGCACCCCAGAGTTCTGGGGTTAATGAACACTTTTCTACACTAGCAAAGGCTCCAGGGGAATTCTACCAAAAAGCGGGCAACATTGGGCATGGGATGTCATAATGGCATCATATTGTTGTTGTAAACTGGTTTTATGGATGCCGAAACGTCAGATTACAACCATCTAAAGATGTATTTTTTGCAACCAGAAAAATAAGTCTTACTCTACTTATAATAGCTGTATAAACACACTGTACTCAGCTCCTAACACTGAACAAACCAATATATAACCAAAGGCCGGGCAAGGTCATAGGTTACTTATATAGTGCTTTAGCTCTACCTCACTCGATTGTTTCATATTTCCCTCAGTCTGGGGTTAAGCCAGGGCATGTCCACAGTACTTTACATAAGATAGCATTACATGAGCTTAAGGGCATATGTACTGCCTCAGTCAGCTGGACTTAATTCACACACTGTCAAAGCTTTCCTGTGGGGCATAGAGTTTGTTTCACAGGTAGAATAACTTCACACTCTGAGCTTGTACTAGTATCGTAAGACGGAGAGAAAAGCCACTGTTTGGTTTGTGAAAGCGAGCGGTGAGGGATGCATGTTACCTGGCTATGACAAACAGCACACAACTGACACCCAAGTAAGCCAGCAGAATATACATCCAGATATCGGGTGAGAGGGGGTTGAGGAAGGAGAAGACACCCGGGTTGGTTCCGTTGGGCTTGCGGTAGAGGATACTTATCCCCAGGGTCATGAAGGGCTTGGAGAAGTCGATGACCTTCTCCCTCACATAGGTAATGGCCAAAGGAGCCACCACTAGGTCTGCTTTCTGTGGACAGAGATCAGGGAAGGAATTGGAGTCCACCAATCAGAAGCTGTGGTATCACATCAAAACCAATCAAATTAGGAAGGTGGGTGTAGTCCACCAATTAGGGGATATGGTATCAAATTAGAACAAATACAATTTGGACATAGATTGTGGGGTGGAGATAGTCGACCAATCAGGGGCTGTGGTATCACATTAGAAACCGGGGCTTACAAGAAACAGATATAGGATCTCCTCTCTGTCAACACTTTGACCAGTCACTGAGAATGTGTGGAAGATCCTAGAAGGACAAGGGAGAAATCAGTGAAGTCATTTAAACTAGGTTGTTATTGTAAATTAGTTTAGGTCCTGGATGCTGATTGGCTGAAAGTCGTGGTACATCAGACAATATACCACGGGTATGTCGCAAAAATACTTGTTTACTGTTCTGTTTATGTTGGTAACCAGTTCGTAATAGCAATAAGGGAGTTTGTGGTATATGGCTAATATACTGTGCCACAGCTAAGGGGTATATCCAGGCACTTCACTTCGCTTCGTGCCTAAGAACAGCCCTTTGCCGTGGTATATTGGCCATATACCTCACCCCCTCTGGCCTTATTGCTTGAATTTAAAACTAGTTCTCAATGACTTACCTTGCTAAATAAATATGCAATATGAGAAATGTGCAAGACTTGGTGGGAACTGGGAAGTCAAAGGACTAAAAAGCGTCCTTATTATAATTGGTGCACTGTAGACCCAAACAGACCCTATAAAGTCAAAACCTCTGGACCTATTCAAAGCCCATTCTCCATTGTATCCATTATCTTCCAAACCGTATCCTCATCACCACGGCAACACACCAATAACCACCACAGGAACAATGAGACTCCTCCACTCCACTACTCACGTGGTCCATGAGCTCCCTGACCATGCCATTCCACTGGCCCGTGCTCTCCTCCAGCGCCCCATACTTGCCGTCCTCCACCAGGCGCACCTAATAATAATAATAATAACAATAACAACAGTGATATTAATTATAAAAGTAACAAGAAAAATAATATATGCCATTCAGTAGACACTTGTAGTAGTATGTGCATTCATTTTCATACGGTTCCCCCATGGAGATCAAACCCACAACCCTGGCATTGCAAGCCCCATGCTCTACCAACTGAGACACATGGAAAGCCACTCACCTCATAGTGAAAGCCCAGGATCCCCGAGAGCTCGCGGAGCAGGTCGATGCAATAGCCCTCGAAGCGGTCGTTTCCGTACAGCGGCTTGTCGGACTTCTTGAACATCACATAGGGCTCCACCTGTTAAGGAAAGATGGGGGTGGGAGGGATGGGGAGATGGTAGAGTGAAAGAGGGAGGAGGAAGAAAGGAGGGAGAAGGTGGAAAAAGCGAGAGAGGCAGAGACAGATAGAAAGGAGGAAGGGGTCAAAGGAAGGGGTTATGAGTAGAGAGAGGGGGATGAGAAAAGACCAAGGAGAGTGATAGAAGGAGAAGAAGAAAGGAGGGAGAGGCAAATGAAGGGGTAAAGACAAATAGAGGCGGCAGGAGGCGAGAGAGAGGTAGAGATAGGGATGAGAAAAGACAAGAAGGACAAGAAAGAGAATTATGTCAAAAGAGAGCAGAGAAAAAATACATTATACTCCAGCTATGGGGCAGCAGGTAGCCTAGCAGGTAGCCTAGCAGGTATCCTAGCAGGTAGCCTAGCAGGTAGCATAGCAGGTAGCCTAGCAGGTAGCCTAGCAGTTAAAGTGGAACTGACAGCATTTTAGAAACCTGAAATTATATTAAAATCTGTATTCAGACCCCTTCCCTTTTTCCACATTTTGTTACGTTTCAGCCTTATTCAAAAGGATTGTGTCAAGGCACAGATATGGGGAGGGCACCATGTCTGCAGCATTGAAGGACCCCAAGAGCACAGTGGCCTCCATCATTCTTAAATGGAAGTTTGAAACCACCAAGATTCTTCCTAGAGCAGAGCAATCAGGGAGAAGGGCCTAGGTCAGGGAGGTGACCAATAACCCGATGTTCACTCTGACAAAGCTCCAGAGTTCCTCTGTGGAGATGGGAGAACCTTCCAAAAGGACAACCATCTCTGCAGCACTTCACCAATGAGGCAATGATTGTAGAGTTGCCAGACGGAAGCCACCCCCCAGTAAAAGGCACCCGGACAGCTTGGAGTTTGCCAAAAAGCACCTAAAGGACTCAGACCATGAGAATCAAGATTCTCTGGTCTGATGAAACCAAGATTGAACTCTTTGGCCTGAATGCAAAGCGTAATGTCTGGAGGAAACCTGGCACCACCATGGTGGTGGCAGCATCATGCTGTAGGGATGTTTTTTCAGCGGCAGAGACTGGGACACTAGTCAGGTTGAGGGAAAGATGAATGGAGCAAAGATCCTTTTTATTTATTTTTTATTTTACCCCTTTTTCCTGGTATCCAATTGTTTTTAGTAGCTACTATCTTGTCTCATCGCTACAACTCCCGTACGGGCTCGGTAGAGACGAAGGTTGAAAGTCATGCGTCCTCCGATACACAACCCAACCAAGCCGCACAGCTTCTTAAAACAGCGCGATTTAACCCGGAACATTGGAAGCCAATGTGTCAGAGGAAACACCGTGCACTGCGCCCGGCCCGCCACAGGAGTCGCCCGGCCAAACCCTCCCTAACCCGGACGACGCTAGGCCAACCTCCCGGTCGCGGCCGGTTACGACAGAGCCTAGGCGCGAACCCAGAGTCTCTGGTGGCACAGCTGGCGCTGCAGTACAGCACCCTTAACCACTGCGCCACCTGGGAGGCCTACAGAGAGATCCTTAATGAAAACCTGCTCCAGAGTGCTTAGGACCTCAGACTGGGGCGAAGGTTCACCTTCCAACAGGACAATGACCCTAAGCACACAGCAAAGACAACGCACGCGTTGCTTCGTGACAAGTCTCTAGCTGGGCCACTCAATGTCCTTGAGTGGCCCAGCCAGAGCGTGGACTTGAACCCGAACAAACATCTCTGGAGAGACCTGAAAATAGCTGTGCAGCGAAGCTCCCCATCCAACCTGACAGAGCTTGAGAGGATTTGCAGAGAAGAATGGGAGAAACTCCCCAAATACAGGTGAGCCAAGCTTGTAGCGTCATACCCAAGAAGACTCCAGGCTGTAATTCCTGCCAAAAGAGCTTCAACAAAGTACTGAGTAAAGAGTCTGAATACTTTTGTAAATTTTATATTTCATTTTTTCATTTTAATACATTTGCAATAATGTCTAAATACCTGTTTTTGCTTTGTCAGTATGGGGTATTGTGTGTAGATTGATGAGGGGGAAAACGATTGAATACATTTTAGAATAAGGCTGTAACGTAACAAAATGTGGAAGAAGTCAAGGGGTCTGAATACTTTACGAATGCACTGTACATCCCCAGGAAGAATTATACTTTTTTTGTTTACATTGTCTGACAAGCAAGCACTTGGATATGGTCATTTTCACTTTTTCATAAAATGTTTGGGGATGACGAAAGTAAAGCATTGGTGAAGATTCTACAGCAATATAGAGTGGGAAAGCGGTTGTGCGTTTGGACAATTTATAGACACTGCAGTAAATAAAACCTAATAAAAACATATCAGTCTTGTCCAGGACTGGACTCAGACTGGTGCGCCATAGCTAATCAGAGATTCAGTAGGCCTATATGCATGCATTACGTTTGGGGGAGAGGAGGTAACATCAAGATCCTACTACTACAAAGGGTGGCTTACTGGATATCCTCTCTAAAAACATTCACCCCTAGTGGTCGGAATATTGACTTGGATCTCAGGCCCTTCTTATGACCACATTTTCCCATATGAACATGTAAAAAAAATTTTACATCATATTAGAGTACACCTGATATGTTCCCCCTGTTGATGCTCATTATATATTAAAGTTGAACCAAAAGATTACATGTAACAAAAATGAAATATGAAATGATGTGAAATTGAATAAAACAATAATATGTTATGGCTAATATGATGTACAATATTCCATTATGTTTCTATATGATAACAATACCGTAATATATTTAATATGCCATATACTATTTTTTTAACAGTTTCACTAATTAATTTTAATGAACTTAATCATTATGACACACCCCTCACTACTGTCATTGGTTCCACTAATTGCACAGTGTGTCTACATAACCTGGTTCAAGTATTCATGACATTACCCTGAAGAAGACACAGTGATGCCGAAATGTTGGTAAATACCCAGTAAATTGCTGGGAGATTATACATGGAGAGTGCAACTTTTTGATTCTGATAGTTTAGTTTATTCGCCGTTAGTAAGCACCTCCACACAAACTATTATTCTGGGTGTGGGCCAGCTCATGTTTTTTATTTTTATGAAATACATTTTACCAAGACAAATAATATTCTTCATGTCTTGAATTATTCAGTAGAGTCTTTCTCTAACATGGGATTAACATTATATCCAAGAAGTCATATTTCGTAACCTAATACATCGGACAATAAGCACCGAGCTCTGTTGACAGAGCGGTGCTGCTCCCTCACAACAACTTTTTAATTTTACATGTTGTGGTGGTTGTCTGCAAAGTTGTTTCCGCGGGTCACAAAAAGCTAAATTAGCATGAATTAAGCGAGCTGAATTAAACATAAAAGGCTTTGAAAATAAAAAGTATGCTAAGTGCCTAATTTACATTTCCCGAGATACGCTTGTTTTTGTGAGACAACTTCTAAAAAGAACAGGAATTTAGCATTAAGAAAAGTACTACAATATGAAAATAATACATGTTATGTCTCAAAATCTTACTTCTACACAACCGTTAAAAATGAGAAGGCACTTAGAAATGCTCGTTTTTTAAAGAAAAGCACATTTTTGGTCCAATTAAATAACATCAAATTGATCATAAATACAGTGAAGACATTGTTAATGTTGTAAATGACTATTGTAGCTGGAAACAGCTGATTTTTAATGGAATATCTACATAGGCGTACAGAGGCCCATTATCAGCAACCATCACTCCTGTGTTCCAATAGCACATTGTGTTAGTTAATCCAAGTTTATCATTTTAAAAGGCTAATTGATCATTAGAAAACCCTTTTGCAATTATGTTAGCACAGCTGAAAACTGTATCTAACCAGAATAGAAAGAGTGGGAGGCCCTGGTGCAGAACTGAGCAAGATGACAAGTACATTAGTGTCTCTAGTTTGAGAAACAGACGCCTCACAAGTCCTTAACTGGCAGCTTCATTAAATACTACCCGCAAAACACCAGTCTCAACTTCAACAGTGAAGAGGCGACTCTGGGATGCTGGCCTTCTAGGCAGAGTTGCAAAGAAAAAGCCATATCTCAGACTGGCCAATAAAAAGAAAAGATTAAGATGGGCAAAGGAACACAGACACTGGACAGAGGAAGATTGGAAAAAAGTGTTATGGACAGACGAATCTGTTTGAGGTGTTCAGATCACAAAGAAGAACATTCGTGAGATGCAGAAAAAATGAAAAGATGCTGGAGGAGTGCTTGACACCATCTGTCAAGTATGGTGGAGGTAATGTGATGGTCTGGGGGTGCTTTGGTGGTGGTAAAGTGGGAGATTTGTACAGGGTAAAAGGGATCTTGAAGAAGGAAGGCTATCACTCCATTTTGCAACGCTATACCCTGTGGACGGCACTTAATTGGAGCCAATTTCCTCCTACAACAGGACAATGACCCAAAGCTCCAAACTATGCAAGAACTATTTAGGGAAGAAGCAGTTAGCTGGTGTTTTGTCTATAATGGAGTGGCCAGCACAGTCACCGGATCTCAACTCTATTGAGCTGTTGTGGGAGCAGCTTGACCGTATGGTACGTTAAGAAGTGCCCATCAAAACAATCCAATTTGTGGGAGGTGCTTCAGGAAGCATGGGGTGAAATCTCTTCAGATTACCTCAACAAATTGACAACTAGAATGCCAAAGGTCTGCAAGGCTGTAATTGCTGCAAATTGAGGATTCTTTGAAGCACATTAGCACATTTCTTTGACCAGGGTGCATAGCATGGTGCCATTGACAGAGATATTATAGAAAGGAGATAGGAACCCAATAAATGAAGGAACGTGTAACACCCCACACAGCAGACTGTCGACCAATCGTGTGCAAATGGTCATGCTATGTCATGTGGTTGCTAAACCAATCCCCTCTCATATGTCGAGAAACGTGCCTATTTTCCTCAAAATTACGTAATGTCACAATTCCAAAGCTACACGATATTACAGATAGCAAATTAATTATATCACATCTCGCAAAATATTTGTAATGTTTTACTTCTGGTTGATGAAATTCATGCTAATGTTGGGTTTTTGAGCTAGCGCCCAATAGACTACCATGCACTCCTTGTCCCAGATTCGCCCAGAATGCACCGCACGACCAATACCGTAGCATGGGCAATGTTTCCCATCTCCTCAAAAGTATATCTGCCGCTGTGAATGTCACCCTGTTGGGAACATCGACCTGCAGGTTGAACATGGTGAGATTGTAGACTCCTAAATTGATAGTGCAGTTTGTTTAGGCAATATTACGTCGGCAAAATTAATCATTTGTTCACAAAAAATATTGTTCTCACATATTAGTGTTATTTAACACTGTAAATTAAAGGAATGAGTTGTTTCGGGTGGCTTTTCCCCCTAAAATATTATTTGACGCATTTGTCGTTTTTTGATTGGGCATCCGACTGATTCACTCTCTCCTCTTAGTCGTCATGACTTCAGTGATCCTGCTGTGTGCATATGTGAGGCCGCAGAAAGAAAGAGAACAAGCCAAATGTATGTTTACCAGTATGGTGGAGACGCGGAGGGATTTGTTAGCCAGAGAGTCAGTGATGTTAGTCGTTTTGCTCTTGTGGTTCTCTGTCATGTTCAGCCCACTGGGAGGGTCCCATGTTCCAATCTGTTGGGGAAACATATGATCCCGGCATGTGATAAAATGGTACTGTATATGCATACACAGAGAGACATGAGTTGTGAACACACGCACCAGTGGTATAAAGTCGCTAGGGAAAGTCTACACACCCCTTGCACGGTCTTCACATTTTAATGCCTTAAAATGTCATCCAAAAAAGGGATTACATTGGATTATTTCTACCAATCTACACAACCTACTCCACATTTTCAAAGTAAACAACAAATTATACAACATTTTCCAAATGAATAAGAAAATATAAATTAAGACGTATTGATTGAAAATACAGACGATCAACAACACTGCATTCACTCCACATTCTTGGCCTGTATGGCAAAGTTAAAAGGAAGCATGTGTTAAAAAATCCACTCCAAATCTTTCATTCTGTTTGCAACAAGGTCATTAAGTAATAAGGCAAGACAACATATGAAATATGTTTTTTGGGGGCCATAAAGAAAAAATCCAATACAACACAAAAGCCTACAAAACAAATGCCAGGAAAGCCTGTCTTTTCAAGTATTGTGGTGGCAGCATCGCGATATGGGTATGCTATCACCAGCAGGGACTGGGGAGTTTGTCAGGTTCCAAATTAATATGAAAGGAGCAGAGGGGGCTGCAAATGTTCTTATTTTACAAGTTGGATTTGAAGATGAAAATTCAAATACACAAAACAATAAGAACATTCATATTTATTCAATGATATCTGTATGTATTTTGTTGTGCTTGATAATTGAGCGATTTAATTAAGCATTTTCTTTTTATAAATCACTTTTTTTTAAATAAAAAGCTACAATTCTAACTGTTTGAATGACAAGAGTGATGATCGAGGGGGCAGAGTTTTTACCACCATCATTGGGCTTGGGGCCAAAGTGCCTCAGTGAAGCTATGGCCAGTGAAAGAGTAGATACTGTATGAGATCTAACCTCCACATCATAGAAGGATACCTGACCCTCCTCATAATCCAAAAATTCTCCCACCTTCTGGGGCTTCTCTCTGAGGGGGAGTGGGACAGCAGGTTTATCAAGAGTTTCATGCTAATTTCCCTTCCTCAGCCATATCGTTCAGTAGCCATTCTCAAGTCTCAGACAAATCTTTCTCTTCCTGTTGATGGACTATTTTGTCACTCCTAAACCCCAATCAGTCTCCCCCTGCACCTCATAGTAAAATTGAAGAGAAGCCCTTCTTTCCTAGGACACACACACTCTTTTGGGGTTTTCAATGAGATTCTGTCTTCTGGTTGAAAACTTCTTTACTGTCCTCAGACAGAATAAGAGTGGGGTGTTCTGTATCAGGGTCAGCTCCAAGTGATTTTCCTTTTCAAAATCTGTTTCAAATTATTCCCACGCATTTTTATTTACTTTCTTTTTTTATTTCACCTTTATTTAACCAGGTAGGCCAGTTGAGAACAAGTTCTCATTTACAACTGGCCAAGATCAAGCAACAAAAACAACACAGAGTTACACATAAACAAACGTGCAGTCAATAAAACAATAGAAAAAAAGACATGTACAGTGTAGTGTGTGCAAATGTAGAAGAATAGGGAGGTAGGCAATTGTTATTTATTTATTTCACCTTTATGTAACTAGGTAGGCTAGTTGAGAACAAGTTCTCATTTACCACTGCGATCTGGCCAAGATCAAGCAAAGCAGTGCGACACAAACAACAACACAGTGTTACACATGGAATAAACAAACACAGTTAATAGTACAATAGAGAAAGTCTAAATGCAGTGTGTGTAAATGAGGTAGGATAAGAGGGGTGAGGCAATAAATAGGCCTTAGTGGTGAAAAAAATTACAGTATGGAAAATTAAACACTGGAGTGATAGATGTGCAGAAGATGAGTGTGCAAGTAGAGATACTGGGGTGCAAAGGAGCAAAATAAATAACAGTATGGTGATGAGGTAGTTGGATGGGCGATTTACAGATTGGCTATGTACAGGTACAGTGATCTGTGAGCTGCTCTGACTGCTGGTGCTTGAAGCTAGTGAGGGAGATAAGTCTCCAGCTTCAGTGATTTTTGCAGTTCGTTCTAGTCATTGGCAGCAGAAAACTGTTTGGAAAGGCGGTCGAAGGAGGAATTGGTTTTGGGGGTAACCAGTGAAATATACCTGCTGGAGTGCGTGCAATGGGTGGGTGCTGCTATGGTGACCAGTGAGCTGAGATAAGGCGGGGCTTTACCTAGCAATGACTTATTGATGACCTGGAGCCAATGGATTTGGCGACGAATATGAAGCGAGGACCAGCTAACGAGAGCATACAGATCGCAGTGGTGGGTAGTACAGTGGGGCAAAAAAGTATTTAGTCAGCCACCAATTGTTCAAGTTATCCCACTTAAAAAGATGAGAGAGGCCTGTAATTTATCATAGGTACACTTCAACTATGACAGACTAAATGAGAAAAAAAATCCAGAAAATCACAGACTGCATCCAATTTGCTGAGTAGAGTGTTGGAGGCTATTCTGTAAATTACATTGCCGATGTCAAGGATCTGTAAGATAGTCAGTTTTACTAGGGTATGTTTGGCATCATGAGTGAAGGATGCTTTGTTGCAAAATAGGAAGCCGATTCTAGATTTAATTTTGGATTGGAGATGTTTGATGTGAGTCTGGAAGGAGAGTTTACAGTCTAACCAGACACCTAGGTATTTGTAGTTATCCACATATTCTAAGTCAGAACGGTCCAGAGTAGCGATGCTGGACGGGTGGGTAGGTGTGGGCAGCGATCGGTTGAAGAGCATGCATTTAGTTTTGCTTGCATTTAAGAGCAGTTGGAGGCCACGGAAGGAGAGTTGTATGGCATTGAAGCTCGTCTGTAGGTTAGTTAAAAACCTCTTCAGTCTACCCCCTCCTTTTTCGAACATTCTGTTAAAAATCGCCCAACATTTCAGCGTCCTGCTACTCACGCCAGGAATATAGTATATGCATATGATTAGTATGTGTGGATAGAAAACACTCTGAAGTTTCTAAAACTGGTTAAATAACGTCTGTGACTATAACAGAACGTGAACAGCAAGCGAAATCCCAAGAAAAACCTGGTCACAAAAACCACAGAAAAGTATTAATCCGCCAGTCTCTGACTTGTTTATTGCAAGAAAAAATATGTAGCAGGGAGCTTGCAGTTCCTACAACTTCCACACGATGTCGCCAAAAACGTCATTGTCATTGACAAAAATCCTTTGTGTAATGACAAATAGATCCTTCATTCCGTCCAGCATACAGCAATCGATTTTGGAAGAGAGACAAAGGACATTGTTTTCTTGAGTAGCTGCTATTGAATACAGATCGCCCAGTGATCAATTTGATCGCTTATTAACGTTTACAAATACCTAAAGTTGGGTTACAAAAGTAGGTTGAAGTGTTTTGTCAAAGAATATAGGCAACTTATATAATTTTAAAAAATGACGTTGCGTGTTGGAAGGGAGCTTTTTTCCTGAACCAGACAGGCTATACAAATGGATATTTTGGGCATACATGGACGGATTTAATCGGGAAAAAGACCCAATTGTGATGTTTATGGAACATATAGGAGTGCCAACAAAGAATATCATCAAAGGTAATGAATGTTTTATATTTTATTTCTGTGTTTTGTGTAGCGCCGGCTACGCTAATTATTTTGTTTACGTCCCCTTCAGGTATATTGGGGTGTTGCATGCTATCAGATAATAGCTTCTCATGCTTTCACCGAAAAGCATTTTAAAAATCTGACTTGTTGGCTAGATTCACAACGAGTGTAGCTTTAATTCAATACCCTGCATGTGTGTTTTAATGAACGTTTGAGTTTTAACGAGTACATTTAGCATTTAGCGTAGCGCATTTGCATTTCCAGGTGTCTAGATGAGACGTCTGCATCTCAAGTAGGAGCAAGAGGTTATTAACACAGTGTCCGAAGAAGGGCCAGAAGTATACAGAATGGTGTCGTCTGCGTAGAGGTGGATTAGAGAATCACCAGCAGCAAGAGCGACATCATTGATGTATACAGAAAAAAAAGTAGGCCCGAGAATTGACCCCAGTGGCACCCCATAGAGACTGCCAGAGGTCCGGACAACCGGCCCTCCGATTTGACACACTGAACTCTGCCAGAGAAGTAGTTGGTGAACCAGGCTAGGCAGTCATTTGAGAAACCAAGGCTGTTGAGTCTGCCGATAAGAATATGGTGATTGACAGAGTCAAAAGCCTTGGCCAGGTCGATGAATACAGCTGCACAATAATGTCTCTTATCGATGGCGGTTATGATATCGTTTAGGAACTTGAGCGTGGCTGAGGTGCACCCGTGACCAGCTTGGAAACCAGTTTGCATAGCGGAGAAGGTACAGTGGGATTCGAAATGGTCTGTGATCTGTTTGTTAAATTGCCTTTCCAAGACCTTAGAAAGGCAGGGTAGGATAGATATAGGTCTGTAGAAGTTTGAAGAGGGGGATGACCGTGGCAGCTTTCCAATCTTTGGGGACCTCAATAAATAGGCAATAGAGGCGAAATAATTACAATTTAACATTAACACTGGAGTGAAAGATGTGCAGATGATGTGCAAGTAGAGATACTGGGGTGCAAAAGAGCAAGAGTGTAAGTAATAATATGGGGATGAGGTAGTTGGGTGTGCCATTTACAGATTGGTTGTGTACAGGCACAGTGATCGGTAAGCTGCTCTGACAGCTGATGCTTAAAGTCAGAGAGGGAGATATAAGACTCCAGTTTCTGTGATTTTTGCAATTCGTTCCAGTCACTGGCAGCAGAGAACTGAAAGGAAAGGCGGCCAAAGGAAGTGTTGGCTTTGGGGATAACTAGTGAAATATACCTGCTGGAGCGCGTGCTACGGGTGGGTGTTAATATGGTGACCAGTGAGCTGAGATAAGGTGGGGCTTTACCTAGCAAAGACTTATAGATGACCTGGAGCAAGTGCGCTTGGCATAGAGAGATTCAGTGTACAAAACATTAAGAACACCTACTCTTTCCATGACCTAGAATGACCATATCAAATCAAATTTATTTGTCACACACATGGTTAGCAGATGTTAATGCGAGTGTAGCGAAATGCTTGTGCTTCTAGTTCCGACAATGCAGTAATAACCAACGAGTAATCTAACCTAACAATTCCAAATCTACTACCTTATACACACACAAGTGTAAAGGGATAAAGAATATGTACATATAGATATGAATGAGTGATGGTACAGAATGGGCATAGGCAAGATGCAGTAGATGGTATCGAGGACAGTATATACATATGAGATGAGTAATGTAGGGTATGTAAACAAAAGTGGCATAGTTTAGTGGCTAGTGATACATGTATTACATAAAGATGCAGTAGATGATATAAAGTACAGTATATACATATGAGATGAGTAATGTAGGGTGAAAGCTATGACCCCACATTGATGTCACTTGTTAAATTCACTTCAATCACTCTGAAGGGGAGGAGATGGGTAAAATAAGGATTTTTAAGCCTTGAGACAGCGGAGACATGGATTGTCTATTTATGCCATTCAGAAGGTGAATGGGCAAGACAAAATATTGAAGTGCCTTTGAACGGGGTATGGTAGTAGATGCCAGGCGCACTGGTTTGAGTGTGTCGAGAACTGAAACGCTGCTGTGTTTTTCACGCTCAACAGTTTCCCGTGTGTATCAAGAATGGAGGCAGTCCTCACTATGTGACAGCTGCTTCAGCTTAGTGCATCTCTTCTGTAGCGCACTGATTTTTTTGCTCCTGCTCTTTAATAAGTTAACGAGTCCTTCAACCTGCTTCTCTGCAGCTTATTGCTTCACCCTAAACACCTCAATGAGCTCAGCCTGGCTTCTCTCAGTGGAGCGTACAAGAGCAGTGAAGAGCTGCACACTGTCTGCTATCTCTCTCGCTGCAATGCTCTTGCTGAGCTCTACTGAGTGTTTGATTTCCTTAACCTGCTGCAGTCGCTTCAGGATCATCTGCCACACTGCCTCTTTTTGACCCAGCGTAGCCTATTTATTTCCATACTCTTCCTCTAGAAACACAGTGTAGTGAGTCTTGTGGTCTGTTTTCTTGCACAAGACACAAAACACATCTGGTCGGTCCTACAGAACAACTCCAGGAGTTTGTCACGCTCCTTACACATCCTGTCTTCCAGGTTCTCTACTGCTTTGATGAGCTAGTGTCTTTTTTTAGCACTGGTGCTATCTGATGAGGCTGAGGTGAGTCTCAGAGTAAGAAGTCAGGCAGACCAGGCAGGACTTCAGGGCCTTGAACTTTGTCCCAGTACAGATGTCACAGGCCACTTCTTCAGGCTCAGCATGTTTCGGTCTGGGCTGCTGGTAGCTTTCACTTGAACTGGTATCCTGAGCTGAGCAGCCACCTCAGAAATGAAAGTATTGATGCAAAGCTAAGTCTCTTGTAGACTTTGTCCTTATACATTGGACACTGGCACAGGTCATTACTGTCCCAGTACTCTCTAATACATGCCATGCAAAAGTTGTATCTACATGAAGTAGAGACTGGTTCAGTGAACAAATCCAGACAGGAGACAGTGGGACGACACCATATATAGACAGGGACCAATGACAAACCATGATGAAATTCCTTGGTTCACTCAGCTCTCGATAGGTTATGTAGTTCATCATTCCTGAATTTTAAGTAAAGTGTCTGAGTTAATTTTTTTTTTACAATTTTCCTAAATTAGTTATAAAGCCTGTGTGTGTATGTGATCTCTGTTCGTTCTGTATAATTATTAAAAATAAATGTAAAAAGTCCACAGAGATGGAAAAACGTTTTCTGTGCAACCTTCAGTTTCAATTCAGCAAAGTGATGGTAAAAACGTAATGTTATGAGTATAACTACTGTTGCCTGTGGGAGGAAAACAAGACACAACATTATGGGGAGTCGCACTCTCGCGACTTCGGTGAAAGGATCTCCAATCAAACCTGACAAGGCCAATGAAATCAGCGCCTTGCTGAAAGTAGAGTCTTCCACAGGTGATAAGTGTGAGGCTCGGATTCCTTCCTTCAATTTAATACCGCTCTTCACCGGGCCCAGGAACGTGCGGCATCGGGGCCAAACAGGTGTTATACCTCGTTTCCCTCCTTCAGGGAACAGTAGTTTCAGTCACAACATTAAGTTCCCTTTCAGTCAGTCATCTTCGGTACAACAAGCCAACCCCAACAGATACTAAATGAAACGGCTAATTGCAGACCGCCCACACCTGACCCCGCCAGATGCGGCAGTCTGGGTATAATAGCTCCATGATGGCGTAGCAGTCGGACCTATGTGTTTGTCTTATCCCGTGTAAATAGACAGTCTTTTTTGCTATATTTTAAACATCTTCGGGATCAGTGTCCCTTCCCGGATGGTTGCGCTAACATAGGCTAATACGATTAGCATTAGGTAATAGGTAACAAGAACATTTCCCAGGTCATAGACATATTTGATATTTGCAGCAAGCTAACTGCACTATCCAATTTACAGTAGCTATTACAGTGAAAGAATACCATGCTATTGTTTGAGGAGAGTGCACAATTTGGAACATGAAAAGTTATTAATCTTAGAACTACCCATCCCGGATCCGGGAGAATTGTCAACTACACTAATTAGCATAGCGCAACGGTCAAAAAATATTACTAGAAAATATTAATATTCATGAAATCACAAGTGAAATATAGTGAAACACAGCTTAGCCCCTGTCATCTCAGATTTTGAAATTATGCTTTACAGCCAAAGCAAGACAAGCGTTTGTGTAAGTTTATCGATAGCCTAGCATAGCATTATGTCCAACTAGCAGCAGGAAGTTTGGTCACGAAAATCAGAAAAGCAATCAAATTAACCGTTTACCTTTGATGATCTTCGGATGTTTTCACTGACGACTCCCAGTTAGACAGCAAATATTCCTTTTCTTCCATAAAGATTATTTTTATACCCAAAATTCCTCCGTTTGTTTGTCACGGTGTGTTGAGAAATTCACCGGAAATAGCGGTCATGACAACGCTGAAAGAAATTATATCCATAATATTGACAGAAACATGGCAAACGTTTTTTATAATCAATCCTCAAGGTGTTTTTCAAATATCTATTCGATAATATATCAACCGGGACAATTGGCTTTTCAGTAGGAGTGAGAGGAAAAATGACTACCTTTGTCTTTTACACAAGAATCACTGAGAGCCCTCAGCTGGCCACTTACGCAATGTAGTCGCTTATGCTCATTCTTCAACATAAAGGCGTGAAACTACGTCACAATGCTGTAGACACCTTAGGGAATACGTAGAAAAAGGAATCTGGTTGATATCCCTTTCAGTGGCCAATAGGGGTGCATAGGAAGACAACAGTTTCAAAACATGAGTCACTTCCTGATTGGATTTTTCTTAGGCTTTCACCTGTAATATCTGTTCTGTTATGCTCACAGACAATATTTTGACAGTTTTGGATCCTTTAGAGTGTTTTCTATCCTAAGCTGTCAATTATATGCATATTCTAGCATTTGGTCCTGAGAAATAGGCGGTTTACTTTGGGAACGTTATTTTTCCAAAAATGAAAATAGTGCCCCCTAGTTTCAAGAGGTTTTTAACAAACACATTAGGCACATTTGGGCAGTCTTGATACAACATTGTGAACAGAAATGCAACGGTTCATTGGATCAGTCTAAAACTTTGCACATACGCTGCTGCCATCTAGTGGCCAAAATCTAAATTGGACTGGGCTGGAATAATACATTATGGTCTTTCTCTTGCATTTCAAAGATGGTACAAAAAAAAGAACAGTTGGTATTTTCTTTGTATTATCTTTTACCAGATCTATTGTGTTATTCTCCTACATTTCGTTCACATTTCCACAAAATACAAAGTGTTTCTTTTCAAATGGTACCAATAATATGCATATCCTTGCTTCAGGGCCTGAGCTACAGGCATTTAGATTTGGGTATGTCATTTTAAGCGAAAATAGAAAAAAAAAGAGGCGGATCCTTGTTAATCTCACGTTCTATCTACGAACTAAATATACGTTCCTGCAACCCCCCTCACCCAATGTGGTACGGATCTGCTATTTTTATACCTTATAACTGGAACTTCCATTAGGAGTTAGCCTGCTAACTAGCTACTAGTCTTTGTTAGCCATGGCTAGCGGTCTTCACCTTTAGCTTCACCAGCCAGCCTTAGCTCGGATAATACCTGCCAGTCAGCACAGTGCGATATCTACCCAGAGTATATCAGACTGCTTCTCTATACCACATCACCGGATTTCTGCCGCTCTGGATCATTACACAGGATAATCGCAGTTAGCTAGCTGCAAACGAGTGGCTACTGTTAGCTAACGCCTCTATCCCGAAGCAAGAACCAGGTAGCCTTGAGCGAGCCTCGAGCTAGGCCCATATACCAGCTAATTCTAGGGCTACAATACCTCCTTTGCCAATTGGCCTGGACCCTTTATTGTCGCCACGGAGACCCGCCGATCCATCACGACTGGACTGCCGACGTGATTGCCCGATGTGGTCTCAACAGGCTATTCTGTTATGATATCGCCGAAGAACCATCTACTAGTCCCGGCCCACTAGCTTTTCTGAACGCTGTGTCCCCTGCTCGCCTAGCATAGTAGTGACTACCGAACTGCACCCTGACTCACCTATTGATGCTATTTTAACACTATGATCACTCATCTACACAGCTGATGCCCCCTGGACTGTTTAAATAACACGGTACCTCGTTTTGTTAACCTGTCAGCCCCAGCCTCGAATTCAGGTCCTGTATGTACCTAACTGACCCGCTCTGCCCATTCATCGCCATTTACCCATTGTTGTCTTAGTTCTCCTGATCAACACCTGTGACTGCTTTATGCCTCTCTCCAATGTCAACATACCTTGTATACTGCTGTCTTGGCTAGTTCTTAATGTTTTATTTCACTGGAGAGCCATCATTCCCGCTCAACATGCCGTCGATAGCTTTTTTGTCCCACCCCACACACATGCGGAGACCTCAGCTGGCTTAACTGGTGCCTCCAGAGACGAAACCTCACTCATCATCACTCAACGCCTAGGTTTACCTCCACTGTACTCATATCATCGTCTGTGCATTATGCCCTGATTAAATTCAACCATTGCCTGTGCATTATGCCCTGATTCTATTCTACCATACCATTGCCTGTGCATTATGCCCTGATCCTATTCTACCATACCATTGCCTGTGCATTTCGCCCTGATCCTATTCTACCATACCATTGCATTATGCCCTGATTCTATTCTACCATACCATTGTGTGTGCATTATGCCCTGATTCTATTCTACCATTCCATTGTCTGTGCATTATGCCCTGATTCTATTCTACCATGCCATTGTCTGTGCATTATGCCCTGATTCTATTCTATTGCGCCCAGAAAACTGCTCCTTTATTCTCTGTTCCCAAAGCACTAGACGACTAGTTCTTATAGCCTTTAGCCATACCCTTATCATACTCCTCCTCTGGTGATGTAGAGGTTAACCAAGGCCCTGTAGACCCCAGTTCCACTCTTATTACATACTACCTCAATTGGCCTGACCAACCAGTGTTCCCGCACATTGGCTAACCGAGTTATCTGCATTGTGTCCCACCACCCGCCAACCCCTCTTTTTGCGCTACTGCTACTCTGCATACCTACATGTACATACTACCTCAATAAGCCTGACTAACACTGCATCGCAGTGCTAGCTGTGTCACCAGAGACTCTGGGATCGAGCCCAGGCACTGTCGCAGCCGGCCGCGACCGGGAGGTCCATGGGGCGACGCACAATTGGCCTAGCGTCGCCCGTGTTAGGGAGGGTTTTCCCGGTAGGGATATCCTTGTCTCATTGAGCACTAGCAACTCCTGAGGCGGGTGCAGTGCACGCTGACCAGGTCGCTAGGTACACAGTGTTTCCCACGACACATTGGTGCGGCTGACCTCCGGGTTGGATGCGCGCTGTGTTAAGAAGCAGTGCGGCTTGGTTGGGTTGCGTTTCAGGGGACGCATGGCTCTCGACCTTCGTCTCTCCAGAGTCCGTACGGGAGTTGTAGCGATGAGACAAGATAGTAACTACTAACAATTAGATACCACAAAATTCGGGAGAAAAAGTGGGTAAAATTTTAAAAAATTAAATACAATTAAAAAAATTAGCCTGACTAACCGGTGTCTGTATATAGCCTTGCTACTCTTATTTTCAATCGTCTTTTTACTGTTGTTTTATTTCTTTACTTACCCACACACACATTTTTCGCACAATTGGTTAGAGTAAGTAAGCATTTCACTGTAAGGTGGTGTATTCGGCACACGTGACAAATAAGCTTTGATTTGATTGATATTCCCCAGGTGCAATCAATTGTGGACTTCTGTAACCGTAAAAGCCTTGGTTTCATGCATGTTAACATCAGAAGCCTCCTCCCTAAGTTTGTTTTATTGACTGCTTTAGCACACTCTGCCAACACTGATGTCCTAGCCGTGTCTGAATCCTGGCTTAGGAAGACAACCAAAAAGACCCACTCCAATTCGCATACCGCCCGAACAGATCCACAGACGATCCAATCTCAATCGCACTCCACACTGCCCTTTCTCACCTGGACAAAAAGGAAAACCTATGTGAGAATGCTGTTCATTGACTACAGCTCAGCGTTCAACACCATAGTGCCCACAAAACTCATCACTAAGCTAAGGACTATGGGATTAAACACCTCCCTCTGCAACTGGATCCTGGACTTCCTGACGGGCTGCTCCCAGGTGGTAAGGGTAGGCAACAACACGACTGCCACGCTGATCCTTAACACTGGGGCCCCTCAGGGGTGTAATTAGTCCCCTCCTGTATTTCCTGTTCACCCACGACTTCGTGGCCAAACACGACTCCAACACCATTAAGTTTGCTGATGACACAACAGTGATAGGACTGATCACTGACAATGATGAGCCTATAGGGTGGAGGTCATAGAACTGTCAGTGTGATGCCAGGACAACAACCTCTCCCTCAATGTGATCAAGACAAAGGAGACTACAGGAAAAGGAGGACCGAACTGGCCCCCATTAACATCGACGAGGCTGTAGTTGAGCGGGTCGAGAGTTTCAAGTTCCTTGGTGTCTACATCACCAATTAACTATCATGGTCTAAACATACCAAGACAGTCGTGAAGAGGGCACGGCAAAAACCTTTTCCCCCTCAGGAGACTGAAAAGATTTGGCATGGGTCCCCAGGTCCTCAAAAGTTCTACAGCTGCACCATCGAGAGAATCCTGACCAGTTCCAGTACCGCATGGTATGGCAACTGCTCGGCATCTGACCGTACGGTGCTACAGAGGGTTGTGCGTACGGCCCAGTACATCAGCTTCCTGCCATCCAGGACCTATATACAGTGGGGCAAAAAAGTATTTATGGGGGATGGACGCTGATGAGGAGCTTTTTGATCCTAGTCTTGGCGCTCCGGTACGGCTTTCCGTGCGGTAGCAGAGAACAATCTATGACTTGGGTGACTGCAGTCTCTGACAATTTTATGGGCTTTCCTCTGACACAGCCTATTATAGTGGGGCAAAAAACTATTTAGTCAGCCACCAATTGTGCAAGTTCTCCCACTTAAAAAGATGAGGCCTGTAATTTTCATCATAGGTACACTTCAACTATGACAGATTTTTTTTTTTTTAAACAGAAAATCACATTGTAGAATTTTTTATGAATATATTTGCAAATTATGGTGGAAAATAAGTATTTGGTCACCTACAAACAAGCAAGATTTCTGGCTCTCACAGACCTGTAACTTCTTCTCTAAGAGGCTCCTCTGTCCTCCACTCGTAACCTGTATTAATGGCACCTGTTTGAACTTGTTATCAGTATAAAAGACACCTGTCCACAACCTAAAACAGTCACACTCCAAACTCCACTATGGCCAAGACCAAAGAGCTGTCAAAGGACACCAGGCTGGGAAGACTGAATCTGCAATAGGTAAGCAGCTTGGTTTGAAGAAATCAACAGTGGGAGCAATTATTAGGAAATGGAAGACATACAAGACCACTGATAATCTCCCTCGATCTGGGGCTCCACGCAAGATCTCACCCCGTGTGGTCAAAATGATTACAAGAACGGTGAGCAAAAATCCCAGAACCACACGCGGGTACCTAGTGAATGACCTGCAGAGAGCTGGGACCAAAGTAACAAAGCCTACCATCAGTAACACACTACGCCGCCAGGGACTCAAATCCTGCAGTGCCAGGCGTGTCCCCCTGCTTAAGCCAGTACATGTCCAGGCCCGTCTGAAGTTTGCTAGAGAGCATTTGGATGATCCAGAAGAAGATTGGGAGAATGTCATATGGTCAGATGAAACCAAAATATAACTTTTTGTTAAAAACTAAACTCGTCTTGTTTGGAGGAAAAAGAATGCTGAGTTGCATCCAAAGAACACCATACCTACTGTGAAGCATGGGGGTGGAAACATCATGCTTTGGGGCTGTTTTTCTGCAAAGGGACCAGGACGACTGATCCGTGTAAAGGAAAGACTGAATGGGGCCATGTATCGTGAGATTTTGAGTGAAAACCTCCTTCCATCAGCAAGGGCATTGAAGATGAAACGTGGCTGGGTCTTTAAGCATGACAATGATCCCAAACACACCGCCCAGGCAACGAAGGAGTGGCTTCGTAAGAAGCATTTCAAGGTCCTGGAGTGGCCTAGCCAGTATCCAGATGTCAACCCCATAGAAAATCTTTGGAGGGAGTTGAAAGTCTGTGTTGTCCAGCAACAGCCACAAAACATCACTGCTCTAGAGGAGATCTGCATGGAGGAATGGGCCAAAATACCAACAACAGTGTGTGAAAACCTTGTGAAGACTTACAGAACATGTTTGACATCTGTCATTGCCAACAAAGGGTATATAACAAAGTATTGAGATAAACTTTTGTTATTCACCAAATACTTATTTTCCACCTTAATTTGCAAATAAATTCATTAAAAAAATCCAGAAAATCACATTGTAGGTTCTCTCATTTTGTCTGTCATAGTTGAAGTGTACCTATGATGAAAATTACAGGCCTCTCATCTTTTTAAGTGGGAGAACTTGCACAATTGGTGGCTGACTAAATAGTTTTTTGCCCCACTATAATAGGCTGTGTCAGAGGAAAGCCCATAAAATTGTCAGAGACTGCAGTCACCCAAGTCATAGATTGTTCTCTGCTACCGCACGGAAAGCCGTACCGGAGCGCCAAGACTAGGATCAAAAAGCTCCTCATCAGCGTCCATCCCCAAGCCATAAAACTGCTGAACAATTAATAAAATCGCCACCGGACAATTTACATTGACCCCCCCTCCCTTTTGTACACTGCTGCTACTCGCTGTTTGTTATCTGTGCATAGTGACTTCATAGCCACCTTTTTTACCTTTATTTAACTAGGCAAGTCAGTTAAAAGAACAAATTCTTATTTTCAATGACGGCCTAGGAACAGTGGGTTAACTGCCATGTTCGGGGGCAGAACGACAGATTTTTACCTTGTCAACTCGAGAATCGGTTACAAGTCCAACGCTCTAACCACTAGGCTACCTGCATCTCCACCTACATGTACAAATTACCTCAACTAACCTGTACCCCCGCACACCGACTCGGTACCGGTGACTCTTGTATATAGCCTCGTTATTGTTATTCTTATTGTGTTACTTTATATTATTACTTTTTATGTTTGTCTACTTGGTAACACTTGTATATAGCCTCGTTATTGTTATTCTTATTGTGTTACTTTATATTATTACTTTTTATGTTTGTCTACTTGGTAAATATTTTCTGAACTCTTCTTGAACTGCACTGTTGGTTAATAAGGTCTTGTAAGTAAGAATTTCATGGTATAGTCTACACCTGTTGTATTTGGCGCATGTGACAAAGCTTGATTAGATTTGATATCCTCTGTTGCTCCTCAGAAGCAAAATGAGGAAAAAAAGAGAAAAAAGAGCAAAAAAAAAGAGAAATAGCTCAAATCTAAGGACACGTAGGCCATAGTGATGACTTTCGGGGCAAAGGCCACATTTGGTTAAACTGAGTACAGGAAGGGTGTAGGGATAACGTGTGGATGTCCCAAATAACTTTAGCCGAGGCCAAAGCCATGAGCAGGGAAGCTGTGTAGGAGATCCACCGACTCCAGAGGCTCAAAGGGCACACTGTGCCTCCAAAACTTATTTTGAGCCGGGACATATGGACCGTAACAGCCGCTGGTTTGTGAACATTTTGGAGGTGCAAACTGAGATGCTCGCTGAGGACACATTCATCTCGGAAGGGGAATAACGTCTGTACCAGCCGTCCAGGATCCGACATAGGAACCAATTGAATTGTCTGCATCTGCAGACGAGAGGATATTCCCTCCCTCAAAATGGGCACAGAGGCCTCGGGAACAGTTGACGTGATGATGCCTTAGAAGCATGGGGGATGTGCAACAAATTGCAGCCTGTACCTGTTTGCATGATCCAGAGCAACATTGAGCATGCACGCCATTGGTTGAAGCAGACAGCAAGCCTCTCGTCAAGTGCTAGCCGAAATTGCGGAATACCACTGGGAAAGATGTTATTTTTAAAAAATGTATAGAAAGAAAATTAGTATTGAAAAATATTGAAAAAAAAGGTACAGTAATATGAGCTCTGTCTGTAAAACATTTACAGTGCATTCGTAAAGTATTTACATTTTGTTACGTTACTGCCAATAGGACCATTCCTATTTACAAAAATGTTTCAATTCAGCGATATTATTGGGATGTCTGGTGTGAACTGCTCTCGAGGTCATGCCACAGCATCTCAATTGGGTTGAGGTCAGGACTCTGACTGGACCACTCCAGAGGGCGTATTTTCTTCGGTTGAAGCCATTCTATTGTTGATTTACTTCCATGTTTGTCACCGTTATAGTGCAATTAATGTATTGTTTAGTGTTGTGTAGTGTAGTGGCTTTTCTGGCATGCATTCCACTTTTTTGTTTTTTGCCCCACCATGATTTACGTGCTAAAATCGCCAATAAACATGCGTCTGGTCAGTCCTTCAGAACAACTCAAGAAGTTTGTTGTGCTCCTTACAAAACCTGTTTTCTAGGTTCTCCACAGGGTTGATGTGTGTCTTCAAGTCTGCAGGGCTGGGGCTATCTGATGAGGCTGCAGGTGAGTCTCACAGTAGGATGTCAAGTACTCCAGGCATTAATTCAGGGCCTTGAGTTTCGTCCCGGTACATACATCATAGGCCACTTCTCCAGGGCCGGCATGGCTTTGGTCTGGGCTGCTTGTAGCTTTTACTTGATCTGAATTCCTGAACGAAGGAGCAATCTCAGAAATGAAAGTATTGATGCGAAGCTCAGATCTCCTGTAGAATTTATCCTTAAACAGTGGACACTGGCACAGGCCATTACTGTCCCAGTACTTTCTGATGCAGGCCATCCAGAAGTTGTCTCCACATGAAGTGGTGACAGGCTCAATGAACACATCCAAACAGAACACAGGAACTGTGCTTCTGACAGGAGACCGCTGGAGGATGCCATATCTAGACAATGAGTCCAATTGTGAAACCATGAAGCAATTCCTTGAATCTCTCGCTCTTGATATTATGTAGTTGATAATTCATGAGCTTATATAAAGTGTCATTGAGTGTAAATGAATAACTAGCATAAATGCAATCTTAATAAATGGTTTCACTAATGACTCATTTATGACAATTTCCAATGACACTGAAAATTGTCATTAAGACAACAGGTTAAGACACGAACACAGTAGTTAATCAGTTGTCTCGGCTTACCTGTGTGTGTCTGTGACTGCGATCTCTGTTCATTCTGTTGTGAAAGAGGTCTGGAGAACCTATAGTTACTTATCACTAGAAATAGCCATAGTTTTGGTTAATAAAATACATTTTTATATTAAAATGTAGGAACTGGGTTCTAAATTTTGAACCCCTGCTATTTCTGGGGTTCGATCCTTAAGGAGGAGGACAGGCAGATGCTATTAGAAAAATAATATTTTGGTTGTGTTTATTAAGGTCTTGGGTCACATTAGATTAAGACTTATTTTTGCTGTAGGTTATCTATTGCCTCGTGCTCAAGTGTGGAGCTCATGGAACAGTGTTATTTTTTGGGAAAAAGTGAGATATTGAAACCTCATAATCTGCTCTTTCTGATGCTATATAGTAATCAAAACATCTTACCTGCATGTGACTCTATAAGAGGATTAGAAAAAGTAACGTTTTGGTGCTCACAAAAGATATCCTCTTAAAACAATTCTGTTTAGTCGAGGTAATTGAGGTAATATGTACGTTGGTAAAGTTAAAGTGAAAAGTGACGATGCATAGATAATAAAAAGAGAACAGCGTAAAAATGGAGTGTGGGGGGGTCTTATGGCTTGGGGGAAGACGCTGTTAAGAAGCCTTCTGGAGCTCAGGTACCACTTGCAGTGTGTAAGCAGAGAGAACAGTCTATGACTAGGGTGGCTGGAGTCTTTGGCAATTGCTAGGGCCTTCCTCTGACACCACCATGTATAGCGGTACTGGATGTCAGGAAGCTTGGCCCCAGTGATGTACTGGGCCGTACGCACTAACATCTGTAGTGCCTTGCGGTCGGAGACTTAGCAGTTGCCATACCAGGCTGGGATGCAACCTGTCAGGATGCTCTCAATGGTGCAGCTGCATAATATCCTTTTGAGGATCTGAAGACCCATGCCAAATCTTCTCAATCTTCTATGGGAGAATAGGCATCGTCGTACCCTCTTCATGATGTGCTTCGACCACAAAAGTTCATTGGTGATGTGGACACCCAGGTACTTGAAACTCTCAACCAGCTCCAGTACAGCACCGTCAATGAGAATGGGGGCGTGCTCGGCCCTCCTTTTCCTGTAGTCCACGATCCTCTCCTTTGTCTTGATCATGCTGAGGCAGAGGTTGTTATCCTGGCACCACAATGCCTGGTCTCTGACCTCCTCCCTATAGGCTGTCTCATCATTGTCGGTGATCAGGCCTACCACTGTTGTGTCATCCGCAAACTTAATGATGGTGTTGGAGTCGTGCTTGTCCATGCAGTCATGGGTGAACAGGTAGTACAGGAGGGGACTGAGAACGTACCCCTGAAGGGCCCCCATGTTGAGGATCAGAGTAGCAAATGTGTTGTTACCTACACTTACTACCTGGAGGCAGACCGTCAAGAAGTCCAGGATCGAGTTGGGGAGGGAGGTGATTATTGCCAAGGTCCTTGGCTTAGTGACGAGCTTTGAGGGCACTATGGTGTTGAATGCTGAGCTGTAGTCAATGAATAGCATTCTCAATATAGGTGTTCCTTTTGTCCAGGCGGGAAAGGGCAGTGTGGAGTGCAATAGAGATTGCGTCATCTGTGAATCTGTTGGGACGTAATATGTATGCAAATTAGGTGGGTCTAGGGTTTCTGGGATAATGGTGTTGATGTGAGCCATGACCAGCCTTTCAAAGCTCTTCATGTCTACAGACGTGAGTGCTACGGGTCGGTAGTCATTTAGGTAGGTTACCTTGGTGTTCTTGGGCACAGAGACTATGGTAGTCTGCTTGAAACATGTTGATATTACCGACTTGGTCAGGGACAGGTTGAAAATGACAGTGAGGGCACATAGAAGTAATTTAGCTCATCTAGTAGGCTCGTGTCACTGGGCAGCTCATGGCTGTGCTTCCCTTTGTAGTTCGTAATAGTTTTCAATCCCTGCCACATCCAACGAGCATCAAAGCCGGTGTAGTAGGATTTAATCTTCGTCCTGTATTGACGCTTTGCCTGTTTGTATTTACGGTATTTACGTACGTACGGTCACTGTGGGGACAACGTCATCAATGCACTTATTGCTCCTCAATGCCATTGGAAGAATCCCAGAACATATTCCAGTCTGTGCTATCATCTGCGTCATCTGACCACTTCCCTATTGAGCGAGTCACTGTTACTTCTGGCTTTAGTTTTTGCTTGTAAACAAGAATCAGGAGCATAGAATTATGGTCAGATTTGCCAAATGGAGGGTGAGGGAGCTTTGAATGTGTCTCTGTGTGTGGAGTAAAGGTGGTCTAGAGTTTTTTTCCTCTGGTTGCACATGTTACATACTGGTAGAAATTAGGTCAAACAGATTTATGTTTCCCTGAATTAAAGTCCCTGGCCACTAGGAGCACCGCCTCTGGATGAGCATTTTCTTGTTTGCTTAGGGCCTTATACAACTCGTTGAGTACGTTCTTAGTGCCAGCCCCAACCTTGAGACTTCATTCATCTTAGATTTCGTGCACCAGCTGTTATTGACAAATAGACACAGACCGTCATCCCTTGTCTTTCCGGAGGCAGATGTTCTATCTTGCCGATGCACGGAAAACCCAGCCAGTTGTATGTTATCCATGTCGTCGTTCAGCCACGACTCTGTGAAACAAGATATTGCAGTTTTGGTAGGATAGCCTTGATCGGAGCTCATCCATTTTATTATACAATGATTGCGTGTTGGCTAATAGGACTGATGGTAGAGGCGGGTTACCCACTCACAGTCGGATTCTTACAATGCACCCTGACCTACGACCCCCATATCTCCGTCTCTTCTTCATGGAAATGACAGGGATTTGAGTATTGTCCGGTTTCTGAAGTAAATCCTTTGCGTCCGACTCGTTAAAGAAAAATCTTCGTCCAGTGCAAGGTGAGTAATCGCTGTCCTGGTATCCAGAAGCTCTTTTTGGACTAAAGAGATGGTGGCAGAAACATTATGTACAAAATAAGTTACAAATAACGCTAAAAAAACATAAACAATAGCCCAATTGGTTAGAAGCGGTTAGGAGCTAAACTGCTTGTCGTAAGCTGCTTGCTTTACACTGTACTGCGTGATAGTAAACCCACAATCCCATCCATGTGTACAAATGGGCTAGTTTTAGTAGCTATGTTGGCTATAACGCTAGTTAATATGGTGACAACAATGTAGGCTGTTTAGCGGTTATGGTATGAAGGTTTGGCTTGGTGAGTTTAGTCCACATTTGAAGGGAAAAAGTTAGAGGAGGACAGTATGTAGATGGGAAAATGAATTATACAACGAGCAAAGTGATGATGCTGTACGTTGCTGCTATGAAAGTGACTGTGTGTGCTGTTGATCAGGGGTATATTGATTCCGTCAATTCCTTTGCAAAACCTTTCTTAAATGTAAGCAAATGGAACAAAACAGGGATGGACGTACCTGACTTTGTCCAATAGAAACGTTGGTTTTAGTTGGGCTAATGATTACACCCAAGATCAGCTAGACGCATGCGAGAGTGTGCAAGGTAGTATTGCACACTGTCTGTCACCTTGAGTACTCCAATTTGTCTTTTGACCTGTGCACCTTCGTTATAAACTTTAATTTGTAGGCTAGGTTGTAGAAACCTCATGAAGGGTATTGGGCAAATTTGAGTATAATGTAGTAGCCTAAACCTATCGATGTTACGTTGAGCTGGATGAATAGAATATGAATTACAATCATTGAATATCATCCAATATGCTGTAATAGAAATAAGGTCATGCTAATAAAAATCCTCCTCCTAATCTGAAACACCCCCGACCACCACTGACCAACTCACACACACAAACTCACTTTTTCCAGTCCTTCCTCCTTTAGACTGATTACGTCCAGGTCGAAGTCCGTCCTCAATCCGTTAGTTTTGTTGAAGAGGATGTGTCCAGTCAAGCCATCCCAATGGGCCTATAGAGAGGGGCACACACACACACACACACACATTTCAATTAGCTAGACCTTCCGCATGGCTCTCTCCACACAGTCTGCATTTAAATACAACAATAAACTTTGAGAGACGAGCACCACAGAGGCTTGTTTGACAAGTATTGGAGTTCATTACACTGTGAAGTTGGTTGTGTTTGAATTTTGAGGATGGACTTCGGACTTTGGAGGATCAGAGAGACCGTCGCTGGGAGAGATATGAAAGACTAAAGTGTGTGGGGGGGGGGGGGGGGGCAGTACATTTGTTTTTAAGCAGGGAGTCATGCTGAGACCATGGCATCTTTTCCAGCTCTGAATGAGCACATCAATAAACAACAAGTACACTTATATATATATCTACACAGTCGTGGGCAAAAGTTTTGAGAATTCATTAATTTTCACAAAGTATTCATTTTCACAAAGTCTGATGCCTCAGTTTGTATGATGGCAATTAGTTGCAAAGTCCCTCTTTGCCATGCAAACTGAATCCCAAAAACACATTTCCACTGCATTTCAACCCTGCCACAAAAGGACCAGCTGACATCATGCCAGTGATTCTCTCATTGACACAGGTGTGAGTGTTGATGAGGACAAGACTGGAGATCACTCTGTCATGCTGATTGAGTTTGAATAACAGACTGGAAGCTTCAAAAGGAGGGTGGTGCTTGGATTCATTGTTCTTCCTCTCTCAACCATGGTTACCTGCAAGGAAACACGTGCCGTCATAATTTCTTTGCACGAAAAGGGCTTCACAGGCAAGGATATTGGTGCCAGTAAGATTGCACCAAAATCAACCATTTATCGGATCATCAAGAACTTCAAGGAGAGCAGTTCAATTGTTGTGAAGAAGGCTTCAGGGCGCCCAAGAAAGTCCAGCAAGCGCCAGGACCATCTCCTAAAGTTGATTCAGCTGCGGGATCGGGGCACCACCGGTATAGAGCTTGCTCAGGAATGGCAGCAGGCAGGTGTGAGTGTATCTGCACACACAGTTAGGTGAAGACTTTTGGGAGGATGGCTTGGTGTCAAAAAGGGCAGCAAAGAAGCCACTTCTCTCCAGGAAAAACATCAGGGACAGACTGATATTCTGCAAAAGGTACAGGGATTGGACTGCTGAGGACAAGGGTAAAGTCATTTTCTCTGATGAATCCCCTTTCCGATTGTTTGGGGGCATCCGGAAAAATGCTTGTCCGGAGAAGACAAGGTGAGCGCTACCATTAGTCCTGTGTCATGCCAACAGTAAAGCATCCTGAGACCGTTCATGTGTGGGGTTGCTTCTCAGCCAAGGGAGTGGGCTCACTCACAATTTTGCCTAAGAACACAGCAATGAATAAAGAAAGAATGGTGCCAAAACATCCCCCGAGAGCAACTTTCCCCAACCATCCAGGAACAGTTTGGTGATGAACAATGCCTTCTCCAGCATGATGGAGCACCTTGCCATAAGGCAAAAGTGATAACTAAGTGGCTCGGGGAACAAAACATCAATATTTTGGGTCCATGGCCAGGAAACTCCCCAGACCTTAATCCCATTGGGAACTTGTGGTCAATCCTCAAGAGGCGAGTGGACAAACAAAAACCTGCAAATTCTGACAAACTCCAAGCATTGATTATGCAAGAATGGGCTTCCATCAGTCAGGATGTGGCCCACAAGTTAATTGACAGCATTCCAGCGCGGATTGCAGAGGTCTTGAAAAAGAAGGGTCAACACTGTAAATAGTGACTCTTTGCATCAACTTCATGTAATTGTCAATAAAAGCCTTTGACACTTATGAAATGCTTGTAATTCTACTTCAGTATTCCATAGTAACATCTGACAAAAATATCCAAAGACACTGAGGCAGCTAACTTTGTGGAAATTAATATTTGTGTCATTCTCAAAACTTTTGGCAGTACACACACACACTACCGTTCAAAAGTTTGGGGTCACTTAGAAATGTCCTTGTTTTTGAAAGAAAAGCACGTTTTTGACCATTAAAATAGAATCAAATTGAAATACAGTGTAGGCATTGTTAGTGTTGTAACTGACTATTGTAGATGGAAATGGCTGAATTTTAATGGAATATCTACAGTGCCTTGCGAAAGTATTCGGCCCCCTTGAACTTTGCAACCTTTTGCCACATTTCAGGCTTCAAACACAAATATATAAAACTGTATTTTTTTGTGAAGAATCAACAACAAGTGGGACACAATCATGAAGGGGAACGACATTTATTGGATATTTCAAACTTTTTTAACAAATCAAAAACTGAAAAATTGGCCGTGCAAAATTATTCAGCCCCTTTACTTTCAGTGCAGCAAACTCTCTCCAGAAGTTCAGTGAGGATCTCTGAATGATCCAATGTTGACCTAAATGACTAATGATGATAAATACAATCCACCTGTGTTTAATCAAGTCTCTGTATAAATGCACCTGCACTGTGATAGTCTCAGAGGTCCGTTAAAAGCGCAGAGAGCATCATGAAGAACAAGGACCACACCAGGCAGGTCCGAGATACTGTTGTGAAGAAGTTTAAAGCCGGATTTGGATACAAAAAGATTTCCCAAGCTTTAAACATCCCAAGGATCACTGTGCAAGCGATAATATTGAAATGGAAGGAGTATCAGACCACTGCAAATCTACCAGGACCTGGCCGTCCCTCTAAACTTTCAGCTCATACAAGGAGAAGACTGATCAGAGATGCAGCCAAGAGGCCCATGATCACTCTGGATGAACTGCAGAGATCTACAGCTGAGGTGGGAGACTCTGTCCATAGGACAACAATCAGTCGTATATTGCACAAATCTGGCCTTTATGGAAGAGTGGCAAGAAGAAAGCCATTTCTTAAAGATATCCATAAAAAGTGTTGTTTAAAGTTTGCCACAAGCCACCTGGGAGACACACCAAACATGTGGAAGAAGGTGCTCTGGTCAGATGAAACCAAAATTGAACTTTTTGGCAACAATGCAAAACGTTATGTTTGGCGTAAAAGCAACACAGCTCATCACACTGAACACACCATCCCCACTGTCAAACATGGTGGTGGCAGCATCATGGTTTGGGCCTGCTTTTCTTCAGCAGGGACAGGGAAGATGGTTAAAATTGATGGGAAGATGGATGGAGCCAAATACAGGACCATTCTGGAAGAAAACCTGATGGAGTCTGCAAAAGACCTGAGACTGGGACGGAGATTTGTCTTCCAACAAGACAATGATCCAAAACATAAAGCAACATCTACAATGGAATGGCTCAAAAATAAACATATCCAGGTGTTAGAATGGCCAAGTCAAAGTCCAGACCTGAATCCAATCGAGAATCTGTGGAAAGAACTGAAAACTGCTGTTCACAAATGCTCTCCATCCAACCTCACTGAGCTCGAGCTGTTTTGCAAGGAGGAATGGGAAAAAATGTCAGTCTCTCGATGTGCAAAACTGATAGAGACATACCCCAAGCGACTTACAGCTGTAATCGCAGCAAAAGGTGGCGCTACAAAGTATTAACTTAAGGGGGCTGAATAATTTTGCACGCCCAATTTTTTAGTTTTTGATTTGTTAAAAAAGTTTGAAATATCCAATAAATGTCGTTCCACTTCATGATTGTGTCCCACTTGTTGTTGATTCTTCACAAAAAAATACAGTTTTATATCTTTATGTTTGAAGCCTGAAATGTGGCAAAAGGTCGCAAAGTTCAAGGGGGCCGAATACTTTCGCAAGGCACTGTACGTAGGCGTACAGAGGCCCATTATCAGCAACCATCACTCCTGTGTTCCAATGGCACGTTGTGTTAGCTAATCCAAGTTTATCATTTTAAAAGGCTAATTGATCATTAGAAAACCCTTTTGCAATTATGTTAGCACAGCTTCAAACTGTTGTACTGATTAAAGAAGCAATTAAACTGGCCTTCTATAGACTAGTTGAGTATCTGAAGCATCAGCATTTGTGGGTTCAATTACAGGCTCAAAATGGCCAGAAACAACTATCTTTCTTCTGGGACATTTCAGTCTATTCTTATTCTGAGCAATGAAAGCTATTCCATGCGAGAAATTGCCAAGAAACTGAAGATCTCGTACAACACTGTGTACTACTCCCTTCACAGAACAGCACAAACTGGCACTAACCAGAAGAGAAAGAGTAGTGGGAGTCCCCGGTGCACAACTGAGCAAGAGGATAAGTATATTAAAGTGTCTAGTTTGAGAAACAGACCCCTCAGAAGTCCTCAACTGGCAGCTTCATTACTCACTAAACACCAGTCTCAACGTCAACAGTGAAGAGGTGACTACGGGACGCTGGCCTTCTAGGCAGAGTTCCTCTGTCCAGTGTCTGTTCTTTTTCCCATCTTAATCTTTTCTTTTTATTGGCCAGTCTGAGATATGGCTTTTTCTTTGCTGCTCTGCCTAGAAGTCCAGTATCCCGGAGTCGCCTCTTCACTGTTGATGTTGAGACTGGTGTTTAGTGAGTCACTAAATAAACTGAATAGTGGTAACTTAAACACGAGCCATAGTCATATTAACTTAATTACATGAAGTCATACTTACTGAATTCCTCCTAATCTGTATTTCAATGAAATGCTAACATTTGAAGTATTACGGTACCTCTTTGATGAGGCTTATAAAGCGCGCTCCGAAGCGCCAGGGTTTGTGGCGGTTGCACTGCAGCGAGCTGACAGTGATCTGCTGCGACTGCTGCACTGCCACCGCTACCACGTGCACCGCGTCGTACATCAGCGCTGCGTCTGTCTGCACAGAGAGAGAGATATGATGTCAGAGCATTATTGCATCATGAGACAAAAGGTGTCTCTTGCTAAATAGATTTGATTAGATTTCCATTACACAACCTGTATAAGGTTAAATACAATACATTGTTATGTCAGAGCATGATTACATAATGAAGTGCATTATGATGTCAGATCATTATTAGGCCTGCTTCATCAAGGGCTTTCTGATGTCAGAGCATTATTATATCATGAAGGGCACTTTAATGTCATAGTATGTTTTATTAAACCTGCACTGCGTAACTATGTGGGTACAGGTGTTTTTGGACCCTTCTGACAAGAATGTAGTATTTCTTTGAGATTTGAACACATATCCTTTGTCCTTTGCCGTTTTCAATGAGTAGACACTTCAGACTTGTTATTGTAGTCTCCTCTAGCTGAAAGATAGAATAATATTTGGTGAGAATTAACTATCACACCTGACGATCACACCGATCACATTCTAAACTGAAGACCATGATTAGTTGATTATTGGAGTCATGAGTTAGCCGGGACTAAAGTGTGACAGCAATCAAGCCCCTGATGACTGGAGTGACCATCCCTGACTTAGATCAGAGATTAAAAAAAATAGAATGTAGTGTCGGGACTATCATTAATGTGATGATGGTTATTTTATCAAATCAATTAACTTTGTTTAATTATTTAAATTATTGAATTAATCATGTAATAATTAACTCATTAACAATCTTGGGGCACCACGGAAAAAGTTTGTTTAATGAGTTACTGTTTCCCGAATTAACTCAATAATATGTCAGAATATATTGTTATCATATTAGTCATCCATTAATTATTACCACCTCATCGCAGTCTCATTCTGAACATCGTTGACTTCAAATCTGCACAAACCTTACTCTAAATGATGATACAGCAATAGAAATAAATAATTAAGCCAATTTGTGTATCTAACTAAATAATCCCACAGAAATACATAAAGGTTGAATTGATTACTAACATAATGCAATGAAAAGTCCCTAGTGGACTAACCCAATATGACAGCTGGATACACAATGAAAGGGGTTGGGAAAGAAAGAGCAGGAGAAGGAGAGACAAAGGAATTCAACTATCGTACAAACACTTGAATAATACGCTCATCGTAAATGGGGATATCTAGCACCCTAACAACTGCTCATTCGGATTTAGAATATATATATATATATATATATATATATACATATATAACGTATATTTACGCTTAGATGTCTTTGTCTGTTGTCTCTCTGTTGAAACCCCTTGATCCGTATGTGATGAATAGTTCGACAGAAAGTCTCTGGTTGTCACCAGAGGTCACAATGTCCTTAGTAGTTGTAGTTGTAGGCTTTCCTTTGTTCTGGAAGTGTTCATTAGACTGGATACATCAGATGTGCCAATGATCGTTTGATACTGTTCTTCTTCTCTCGTCTTCGGTCGAGTTTCCTAGACTACGTTACATGAGGAGCTGCAGGTGGTGCATGTCTTAGCCTAATCTTCTTTTTCTCTGTTGAGTTTCAAAGGGCCTTACCAATTCGTAACATTCTGCTCATGCTGTTGGTCACACTGCCTGTATACTGGTCTAGTAGTTTTAAACCATTTTACACACCAGTAGCAACCCGGCAATGTACTGGTCTAATGTACAATTTGTTAGCAGTCCTTTTATACACTCTGGAAAAAAGAGGCGTTCCGTCCTTTTGGCATAATGTCTGTACTCACGTGGGCGTGGTTACTGACTGGGTAAAACTTTCTATGACAACAATTATCTCATTTAGAAGGCTAAAATCATATTGCTATCTTTTCACAAATAGTTTAATATTTAATCATATTAGATTTACAACATTTAGATGTGAACCATTGAATGCGTACACTTTCAAAGATACAATTATTTAGTGACACCATCCATAATGAGATCACAAAACAACAACTGATATGACATGATTATTATTTGGAGCCCCACCAACCATTTCCCACATTGTTTATGTTAGAAATATTGTTTCAATGTCCAATCTTTTGATGTTGAAGTATACAAAGTCTCGCTCTGTTGTAACACTCAGACATTCTAGTCTCAATACTGCAAAGGCAAGAGAGAGAGAAAGATTACGACCGGTCCATAAGTCATACAACTGGCCCAACTTCCCCCCCTTTCCTCTCTGGTGGGAGAGAGGTGGGGGGCTCTCTTTGATCCTCACCCAGGAGGGAAAGTCACGACAGTCGTGTTGTACAACAGCTGTATAAAGACAGGGCATTCAGATCAAGAACACGAGATGTGCAGTTGAGAACGTTTCTGATGTAACGGTGCCGCTTTACAATTTTGTGATGAAACTTTGAAACAAAGTCGACACTTATTGTAGCAAATGAGTGTCATAAAATACATGCACCAGAAACAGGGTACAGTAATTGTACTTGTCAGAAATGTCAGCAAGCCATGCAAACTACAATGCCAGTCAAAAGTTAGGACAAACCTGCTCATTCAAGGGTTTTTCTTAATTTTTACTTTTTTCTACATTGTAGAATAATAGTGAAGACATCAAAACTATGAAATAACACATATGGAATCATGTATTAACCAACAACGTGTTAAACAAATCTAAATCTACTTTATATTTGAGATTCTTCAAAGTAGGAACACTTTGCATTGATGACAGCTTTGCACACTCTTGGCATTTTCTCAACCAGTTTCACCTGGAATGCTTTCCAACAGTCTTGAAGGACTTCCCTCATATGCTGAGCACTTGTTGCTTTTCCTTCACTCTGCGGTCCAACTCATCCAAAACTATCTCAATTGGGTGATTGGGTAATTGCGGAGGCCAGGTCCTCTGATGCAGCACTCCACCACTATCCTTCTTGGTCAAATAGCCCTTACACAGCCTGGAGGTGTGTTGGGTCATTGTCCTGTTGAAAAACAAATGATAGTCGCACTAAGCGCAAACAGTGTCACCAACAAATCACTGCCACACCATCACACTTCCTCCTACATGCTTCACAGTGGTGACCATACACGTGGAGATCATCCGTTCACCTACTCTGGGTCTCACAAAGACACGGTGGTTGGAACCAAAAATCTGAAATTTGGACTCATCAGACCAAAGGACAGCAGAGGTAACTCTAGGTCATCTTTTCCTGTGGCGGTCTTCATGAGAGCCAGTTTCATCATAGCGCTTGATGGTTTTTGCCCCTGCACTTGAATTAACTTTCAAAGTTTTGTCTTAAAATAATGATGGACTGTCGTTTCTCTTTGCTTATTGGAGCTGTTCTTGCCATAATACAGACTTTTTCTTTTACCAAATAAGGCTATCTTCTGCATACCTACGTTGTCACAACACCACTGATTGGCCCAAACGCATTAAGAAGGGAATAAATTCCTTAAATTAATGTTTAACAAGAGACACCTTTTATTTTATTTTATTTAACCTTTATTTAACAAGGTAGGCTAGTTGAGAACAAGTTCTCATTTGCAACTGCGACTTGGTCAAGATAAAGCAAAGCAGTGTGACACAGACAACGACACAGAGTTACACACGGAGTAAACAATAAACAAGCCAATAACACAATAAACAAGTCAATGACACAGTAGAAAAAAAGAAAGTCTATGTACAGTGTGTGCAAAAGGCATGAGGAGGTAGGCAATAAATAGGCCATAGGAGCGAATAATTACAATTTAGCAGATTAACACTGGAGTGATAAATTAGCAGATGATGCTGTGCAAGTAGAGATACTGGTGTGCAAAAAGCAGAAAAGTAAATCAAATAAAAACAGTATAGGGATGTGGTAGGTAGATTGGGTGGGCTATTTACAGATGAATTATGTACAGCTGCAGCGATCGGTGAGCTGCTCAGACAGTTGATGTTTAAAGTTGGTGAGGGAAATAAAAGTCTCCAACTTCAGCGATTTTTGCAATTCGTTCCAGTCACTGGCAGCAGAGAACTGGAAGGAAAGGCGGCCAAATGAGGTGTTGGCTTAAGGGATGATAAGTGAGATATACCTGCTGGAACGTGTGCTACGGGTGGGTGTTGTTATCGTGACCAGTGAACTGATATAAGGCAGAGCTTTACCTAGCATAGACTTATAGATGACCTGGAGCCAGTGGGTGTGGCAACGAATATGTAGCGAGGGCCAGCCGACTAGAGCATACAGGTCGCAGTGGTGGGTGGTATAAGGTGATTTGGTAACAAAACAGACGGAACTGTGATAGACTGCATCCCGTTGGCAGAGTAGAGTGTTAGAAGCTATTTTGTTTGGCGGCGTGAGTGAAGGAGGCGTTGTTGCGAAATAGAAAGTAAATTCTAGATTTGATTTTGGATTGGAGATGTTTAATATGAGTCTGGAAGGAGAGTTTACAGTCTAGCCAGACACCTAGGTATTTACAGTTGTACACATATTCTAGTTCGGAACCGTCCAGGGTGGTGATGCTAGTTGGGCGGCAGGGTTAGGCAGCGAATGTTTGAAAAGCATGCATTTGGGTTTACTAGCGTTTTTAGAGCAGTTGGAGGCCACGGAAGGAGTGCTGTATGGCATTGAAGCTCGTTTTGAGGTTAGTTAGCACAGTGTCCAAGGAAGGGCCAGAAATATACAGAATGGTGACGTCTGCGTAGAGGTGGATCAGGGAATCTCCCGCAGCAAGAGTGACATTGTTGATATATACAGAGAAAAGAGTCGGCCCGAGAATGGAACCCTGTGATACCCCCATAGAGACAGCCAGAGGTCCGGACAACATGCCCTCCGATTTGACACACTGAACTCTGTCTGCAAAGCAGTTGGTGAACCAGGCGAGGCAGTCGTCAGAAAAACCAAGGCTATTGAGCCTGCCGATAAGAATACGGTGATTGACAGAGTCAAAAGCATTGGCCAGGTCGATGAAGACGGCTGCACAGTACTGTCTTTTACCGATGGCGGTTATGATATCGTTTAGTATCTTGAGCACGGCTGAGGTGCACCCGTGACCGGCTCGGAGGCCGGATTGCACAGCGGAGAAGGTACGGTGGGATTCAAAATGGTCAGTGATCTGTTTATTAACGTGGCTTTCGAAGACTTTAGATAGGCAGGGCAGGATGGATATAGGTCTGTAACAGTTTGGGTCTCGGGTGTCACCCCCTTTGAAGAGGGGGATGACCGCAGCAGCTTTCCAATCTTTAGGGATCTCGGACGATACGAGAGGTTGAACAGAATGGTAATAGGGGTTGCAACAATGGCGTCGGATAGTTTTAGAAAGAGAGGGTCCAGATTGTCTAGCCCAGCTGATTTGTACGGGTCCATGTTTTGCAGCTCTTTCAGAACATCTGCTGTCTGGATTTGGGTGAAGGAGAAGCTGGGGCGGCTTGGGCGAGTAGCTGCGGGGGAGGCGGAGCTGTTGGCAGGGGTTGGAGTAGCCAGGAGGAAGGCATGGCCAGCCGTTGAGAAATGCTTCTTGAAATTTTCGATCATCATGGATTTATCAGTGGTGACCGTGTTACCTAGCCTCAGTGCAGTGGGCAGCTGGGAGGAGGTGCTCTTGTTCTCCATGGACTTTACAGTGCCCCAAAACTTTTTGGAGTTAGAGTGACAGGATGCTAATTTCTGCTTGAAAAAGCTAGCCTTTGCTTTCTGGACTTACTGCGTGTATTGGTTCCTGACTTCCCTGAACAGTTGCATATCGTGGGGACTATTCGATGCTATGGCAGTCCGCCACAGGATGTTTTTGTGCTGGTCAAGGGCAGTCAGGTCTGGAGTGAACCAAGGTCTATATCTGTTCTTAGTTCTGCATTTTTTGAATGGGGCATGCTTATCTAAGATGGTGAGGAAATTACCTTTAAAGAATGACCAGGCATCCTCGACTGACGGGATGAGGTCAATATCCTTCCAGGATACCCGGGCCAGGTCGATTAGAAAGGCTTGCTCGCAGAAGTGTTTTAGGGAGCGTTTGACAGAGATGAGGGGTGGTCGTTTGATCGCGAACCCATAGCAACAGATCCTGAGATCCTGATTGAAAACAGAAGAGGTGTATTTAGAGGGCAAGTTGGCCATATTTACAGATTTAGGGTTGTACCTGATGGGTTCCTTGATGATTTGTGTGAGATTGAAGGCATCTAGCTTAGATTGTAGGACTGCATATCCCAGTTTAGGTCACCTAACAGAACGAAGTCTGAAGCTAGATGGGGGTTAATCAATTCACAAATGGTGTCTAGCTGGGAGCGGAGGGGGTTCGACAGCAGGCGGCAACAGTGAGATACTTATTTCTGGAGAGGTTAATTTTAGAATTAGAAGTTCAAACTTTTTGGGTATAGACCTGGAAAGTATGACAGAACTTTGCAGGCTATCTCTGCAGTAGATTGCAACTCCTCCCCCTTTTCTCCCCAATTTCGTGGTATCCAATTGTTTTAGTAGCTACTATCTTGTCTCATCGCCACAACTCCCGTACAGGCTCGGGAGAGATGAAGGTTGAAAGTCATGCGTCCTCCGATATACAACCCAACCAAGCATTAACACAGCGCACATCCAACCCGGAAGTCAGCCGCTCCAATGTGTTGGAGGAAACACAGTGCACCTGGCAACCTTGTTTAGTGCGCACTGCGCCCGGCCTGCCACAGGAGTTGATGGTGCGCGATGAGACAAGGACATCCCTACCGGCCAATCCCTCCCTAACCCGGCCGACGCTAGGCCAATTGTGCGTCGCCCCACGGACCTCCCGGTCACGGCCGGTTACTACAGAGCCTGGGCGCGAACCCAGAGTCTCTGATGGCACAGCTGGCGCTGCAGTACAGCGCCCTTAACCACTGCACCACCCGGGAGGCCCTGGCAGTTCTATCTTGACGGAAAATGTTGTACAGTGCCTTGCGAAAATATTCGGCCCCCTTGAACTTTGCGACCTTTTGCCACATTTCAGGCTTCAAACATAAAGATATAAAACTGTATTTTTTTTGTGAAGAATCAACAACAAGTGGGACAAAATCATGAAGTGGAAGGACATTTATTGGATATTTCAAACTTTTTTAACAAATCAAAAACTGAAAAATTGTGGCTGGGTAGCTGGGTATGGAAATCTCAGAATTGTTGGTGGCCTTCCTAAGCCAGGATTCAGACACAGCAAGGACATCAGGGTTGGCGGAGTGTGCTAAAGCAGTGAGTAAAACAAACTTAGGGAGGAGGCTTCTGATGTTGACATGCATGAAACCAAGATTTTTTTTTTATCACAGAAGTCAACAAATGAGGGTGCCTGTGGACACGCAGGGCCTGGGTTTACCTCCACATCACCCGAGGAACAGAGGAGGAGTTGGATGAGTGTATGGCTAAAGGCTATCAAAACTGGTCGCCTAGAGCGTTGGGGACAAAGAATAAAAGGAGCATATTTCTGGGCGTGGTAGAATAGATTCAGGGCATAATGTGTAGATAGGGGTGTGGTGGGGTGCGGGTACAGCAGAGGTAAGCCCAAGCACTGAGTGATGATAAGAGAGGTTGTATCTCTGGATAAGCTGGTTATAATGGGTGAGGTCACCGCATGTGTGGGAGGTGGGACAAAGAAGGTACCAGAGGTATAAAGAGTGGAACTAGGGGCTCCATTGTAAACTAAAACAATGATAACTAACCTAAACAACAGTATACAAGGCATATTGACATATGAGAGAGACATACAGCGAGTCATAAAGTAATCATATGTGTTGAGGTAACAGGTAAAATGGCGATGAATGGGCAGAGAGGGTCGGTTAACTACACACAGAACCTGAGTTTGAGGCTGGGGCCGACAGATAAACAAAAAAAAAATAAAAAAAAAATAAACAGAACGGAGTTCCGTGATTAATGGACAATCCAGCGGGCACCAGCTATTTAGCCAAGTGATCATCGATCATCATTAACACCTGTTAATTGAAATCCATTCCAGGTGACCATCTCATGAAGCTGGTTGAGAGAATGCCAAGCATGTGCAAAGCTGTCATAAAGACAAAGGGTGGCTACTTTGAAGAATCACAAATATAAAATATATTTTGATTTGTTTTACACTTTTGTGGTTACTCCATGATTCCATATGGGTTATTTCATAGTATGGATGTCTTCACTATTATTCTACAATGTAGAAAATAGTAAAAAATAAAGAAAAACCCTTGAATGAATACGTGTGTTTAAAGATTTGACTGGTACTGTATGTACAGCAAAATAGCTAGCTAGCGCTCTGCTTGGCTAGCTAGATGCTTAGCTGGACACAGAATGTTAGCGCACTGTTCTTTGAATGGCTGAATGTGACCGGCTACCTCGATTTGGTCCTATGTAGCAAAATTTGAAATTGTGTTTTTTACATTGAAAAAAAGCGGAGACTCAGAGATAGAAAATAGTATATCATACACTGCAGTTGAGGAACAATGGCAAAGTCATTGTGCTTTGAAAGTTGCTAAACTTATGTCTCCACTTTTGAGAAAATGGCACTTGAATGTTTTGGTACACCTACCAAAGAGCTCTTCTTTGTCTACAGCCATTCAGCATCGTTCACACCCTCTTAAGCTTTAGATCCACACATCTTTAAGGATTTACGTGAGACCAGATGGTAAACACACGCTATATCAAATAAAAACTATGTTTATTTGTCACATGCACAGGATACATAAGGTGTAAACAGTACAGTGATAGCACTTGCATAGTAGCAATATCAAAAACTGAAAGCGTCCAGATACAAATATTTCATATATATTTTATCGTTATTAGATGACGCTTACCCGACACACTTATCTAAATTGATGGGTCATGTGAAGGAAATGCTATATCCACCCCTCACCCACATCTAGCTAAGAGGATGGGTCACTATTGTCTTGACATGTACATATGTCAAGACAATAGTGAAATACAATTGATGGCAGTAATCACCCACAGACACACCTGCTAATTTGATGGGTCATGTAATAATCAGGCCGATGTGAATTCTTTTGTTTAGACATCTAGCTAAACAATGAACCGGCATAACCAACTCATACTACTACCAATACAAACATTGTCATAGCTGTAGTATGAATCTGCAGGCAGCAAAAGCTAACAGACTAGGTTCAATGTTAGATAGCTAACGTTAGGCTAGAACTAGCAATGCAAATGGGTTTCTAATGATATTACTACATAGATCATACATGTAATGTTAGCTAGCGAGCCAACAAGCTAACGTTAGCTAGCAAGCAATTTTGATGAAAAATGCATGTTTACATTCAAATGCTGATACTGTGAAATAGTGATGTGCGACATACGCCTAGTTTCCTGAAACGAGTCACAAATAGATCCGTCTCATCGCAAGACTGGCTAAAGTTGACATGGTGAATCTTGAATACTCCAGCCAATGACATGATTCGTTCTAAAAACGGCCGTTCAGATCAAACAAACTGTTGAGTCGTGTCTCATCTTATGTATCTGAACTGGGCTTTGTGGTTATTCCATGCCACCACACTTTGTGTGACCTGAAGTAACTAGTTAGCCAATACCCGTGTGGTTTACAGACCACAGACATCAGAATTGTAACACAGGGTCAATAAATGTTATTCACAAGGTAACTAGTTACGACTAACTAGAGAAGCAACATTTTATATTCAAATGAAACAAACCAATGTCGCAGTCTGCAATAATACAAACTATTTGACACGTGGCTTGACAATAATCAAAACAAGTAATTAAAAATATATATATATAAAATATATATATATATTAAAAATATTACTTGCATACATATTTACAACTAAATAGCAACATTTTACTTTATATCTAGCCAGATATATTATCTGGCTAGTTATGTCTTATCTTTTCGGCAGAATAAATGCTCATTCTGGGTCGGTTGTGAATCCCTTCAACTCCCTTAGTTCTCTCCACTGTGAGAATGCAAATCCGAGATTTACTCATCTTGGCCAGGGCTCTATCGCTTTACCATTTTGCCTGTCTGCTCTCCAAATGTCTTTGTTTCTTTGGCTTAGATGGTCTTGCTGTAAGCCAGCTACCCTCGCTAGCCATTAGCAAAGTGTTGGCCTTGGGCTCAGCTAGCTAGCTATCACACTGCCTCCTTACTGACGGAAAACAAGTCACTTATTGACACGTACAAAATCTGGCCAACCCGACTGGGAAAATGAATACCAGTGAATACAGCGGTTCATTGTTACTGTTGCATGGGATCACCACTGTTGACTTATTGGATCTTTTGAACATAAAAAAAAGAAAACGTTACATATTGCAGCTTTAATAAAGGCCAAAAGTTGATTGGTTCCCTGGCAACCCTCGCACTCCATGATGTCACTGGAACATAATGACATCATCAACCATCCATCAAGAAAAACAATGACTTCCTTATTCCATAAATAATTTGCATCACATACACTGCTTCATACATCTATATATGTAAAAGAGGGATATGAGCATATAGCATCAAATACACTGCACCATAATGAATGTGCTCTATTGTGCGTCTAGTCAGAAGTCTACGTGGGGAAACTAGTACTATTAAAATGTGTTTTTGTTTCAGACTTTGCTAAGTTCATTTATCTAGGATATACAGTATCCAATTCAGTTACTCAGTTATTCAGTTGAAGTAGCACGTTTACATACACTTAGGTTGGAGTCATTAAAACTAGTTTTTCAACCACTCCACAAATGTCTTGTTAACAAACTATAGTGTTGGCAAGCCGGTTAGGACATCTACTTTGTCCATGACACAAGTCATTTTTCCAACAATTGTTTACAGACAGATTATTTCACTTATGATTCACTGTATCACAATTCCAGTGGGTCAAAAGTTTACATACACTAAGTTGACTGCTCCTTTAAACAGCTTGGAAAATTTCAGAAAACTATGGCATGGCGTTCATCTGTACAAACAATAGTACGCAAGTATAAACACCATGGGACCACACAGCTGTCATACCACTCAGGAAGGAGACGTATTCTGTCTCCTAGAGATGAACGTACTTTGGTGCGAAAAGTGCAAATCAATCCCAGAACAACAGCAAAGGACCTTGTGAAGATGCTGGAGGAAACAGGTACAAAAGTATATACATATATATATACACAGTAAAACGACTCCTATATCGACATAACATAAAGGCTGCTCAGCAAGGAAGAAGCCACTGCTCCAAAACCACCATAAAAATGTCAGACTACGCTTTGCAACTGCACATGGGGACAAAGATCGTACCTTTTGGAGAAATGTCCGGCGCCGACAGAGTTGGCCGTGTTCCTAGGAAACTATGCAGTATTTTGTTTTTTATGTGTTATTTCTGACAATGTTACCCCAGGAAATATGAGGTGTTATTACATTCAGTCGGGAGGAACTATTGGATATAAGAGCAACATCAACTCACCAACATTACGACCAGGAATACGACTTTCCCGAAGCGGATCCTCTGTTTGGCCTACCACCCAGGACAATGGATCGGATCCCAGCCGGCGACCCAAAACAACGGCGCCGTTGAAGGGGCAGACGGAGCGGTCTTCAGGTCAGGCTCCGTAGACGGGCACATTGCGCACCGCTCCCGAGCATACTACTCGCCAATGTCCAGTCTCTTGACAACAAGGTAGACGAAATCCGAGCAAGGGTAGCCTTCCAGAGAGACATCAGATAAAGGTGAAATAAAAATCAGAGACTGTAACGTTCTTTGTTTCACGGAAACAAGGCTCACTCGAGACATGCTATCGGAGTTGGTACAGCCACCTGGTTTCTTCACGCATCGCGCCAACGGAAACAAGCATCTCTCTGGCAAGAAGAAGGGAGGGGGTGTATGCCTTATGATTAACGAGACGTGGTGTGATCATAACAACATACAGGAACTCAAGTCCTTTTGTTCACCTGACTTCCTCACAATCAAATGCCGACCGCATTATCTACCAAGAGAATTCGCTTCGATCATAATCACAGTTGTGTATATTCCCCCCCCCCCCCCCCCCAGCAGACACATCGACGGCCCTGAAAGAACTTCATTCGACTATGTAAACTGGAAACCACATATCCCCACATATCCATTTATTGTAGCTTGGGATTTTAACAAGGCTAATCTGAAAACAAGGCTCCCTAAATTCTATCAGCATATCGATTGCACAACCCGGGCTGGCAAAACCCTGGATCATTGTTATTCTAACTTCCGCGACGCATGTAAGGCCCTCCTCCCCTGCCCTCCTTTCGGAAAAGCTGACCATGACTCCATTTTCCTGCTCCCAGCCTACAGACAGAAACTAAAACAGGAAGCTCCCATGCTCAGGTCTGTTCAAGGCTGGTCCGACCAATCGGATTCCACGCTTCAAGATTGCTTCGATCACGTGGACTGGGATATGTTCCGCATGACGTCGAACAACAATATTGATGAATACGCTGATTCGGTGAGAGAGTTTATTAGCAAGTGCATCGGTGATGTTGTACCCACAGCGTCTATTAACCTCACTAGGGTAGGGGGAAGCATTCGGAATTTTGGATGGAAAGCATGCCCAAAGTAAACTACCTGCTACTCAGGCCCAGAAGCTAGGATATGCATATCATTTGTAGATTTGGATAGAAAACACTCAAAAAACTGTTAAAATACTATCTGTGAGTATAACAGAACTGATATGGCAGGCGAAAACCTGAAGAAAATCCATCCATGAAGTGCTTTTATTTTGAAATTGTGTTTTTCCATCCACCATACAAAGACTTATGACACAGTTCACGATCCCTATGGCTTCTTCTACATGTGGCCAGTCTTTAGGCATTGTTTCAGGCTTTTACTCAGAAAAATTAGGGAGAAAGACCACATTCAATGAGTGGACAGTGGAAATTTCCAGACATGAGTCCAGCGCGTGACCGGGAGTGCGTATTTCTTGTTTTTCTTTTCTATTGACCAAGCTTTTGTCCGGTTGAAATATGATCGATTATTTATGACAAAAACAACCTCAGCATTGATTCTAAATATCATTTGACGTATTTCTATGAACTTTTATGGTACATTTGACATTTTGTTGTGACCGTGCTTTGTTCCAATGGGTTACTGAACAAAACGCACCAACAAAACAGAGGTTTTATCGAACAAAACAAACATTTATTGTGTAACATGGAGTCTTGTGAGTGCAACCATATGAAGATCATCAAAGGTAAGTGGTACATTTTATGGCTATTTCTGACTTTTGTTACTCCTCTACTTGTCTGGTTACTGTTTGTACTGATTTGTCTGCTGGGCGCTGCTCTCAGATAATCGCATGGTTTGCTTTTGCCGTAAAGCTTTTTTGAAATCTGTCACAGCGGTTGGATTAACTAGAAGTTAATCTTTAAACTGGTGTATAACATTTCTATCTTTTATGTATGTTTATTATGAGAATATCTGTTTTGTTGAGTTTCACACTCTACAATTTCACCGGATGTTGTTTGAGACAGTGTTTTACTGAACAAAACGCGCAAAAAAAATTGAGGTTTTTGGATATAAAGAGGGATTTGAACGAACAAACAAACATTTATTGGGTAACTGGGAGTTTTGTGAGTGCAACCATATGAAGATCGTCAAAGGTAAGTGGTAAGTTTTATGGCTATTTCTGACTTTTGTTACTCCTCTACTTGTCTGGTTACTGTTTGTTGTGATTTGTCTGCTGGGCGCTGCTCTCAGATAATCGCATGGTTTTGCTTTCGCCGTAAAGTCTTTTTGAAATCTGACACCGTGGTTGGATTATGTTGTATGTTTCATGAATTTTATAAATTAATATTTCTGTTTTTGAATTTGCGCTCTGCAATTTCACTGGATGTTGGCCAGGTGGGACGGTAGCGTACCACACCCCCTAGAGAGGTTAAAACATTCCCCAACCAGAAACTGTGAATTGATGGCAGTAATCGCACAAAACTGAAAGCGCGAACCACTGCTTTTAATCTGGGCAAGGTGACCGGAAACACGACCGAATACAAACATTGTAGCTATTACCTTCGCAAGGCAATCAAACAAGCTAAGCATCAGTATAGAGACAAAGTGGAGTCGCAATTCCCCAGACGGCATCCCTGGCCGCGTCCTCAGAGCATGCGCAGACCAGCTGGCTGGTGTGTTTACGGACATATTCAACCAATCCTTATCCCAGTCTGCTGTCCCACATGCTTCAAGAGGGCCACCATTGTTCCTGTTCACAAGAAAGCTAAGGTGACTACCGTCCTGTAGCACTCACTTACGTAATCATGAAGTGCTTTGAGACACTAGTCAAGGACCATATCACCTCACCCTACCTGACACCCTAGACCCACTCCAATTTGCTGACCGCCCCAATAGGGCCACTGAAGTCGCAATCACCATCACACTGCACACTGCCCTAACCCACCTGGACAAGAGGAATACCTATGTAAGAATGCTGTTCATCGATTAAAGCTCAGCATTTAACACCATAGTGCCCTCCAAACTCATCATTAAGCCCTGGGTCTCGACCCCGCCCTGTGCAACTGGGTCCTGGACTTCCTGACGGGCCGCCCCCAGGTGGTGAGGGTAGGTAACAACATCTCCACCCCGCTGATCCTCAACACTGGGTCCCCACAAGGGTGCGTTCTCAGCCCTCTCCTGTACTCCCTGTTCACCCACGACTGTGTGGCCTTGCACGCCTCCAACTCAATCATCAAGTTTGCAGACAACACTACAGTGGTAGACTTGATTACCAACAACGACGAGACGGCCTACAGGGAGGAGGTGAGGGCCCTCAGAGTGTGGTGTCAAGAAAATAACCTCACACTAAACGTCAACCAAACAAAGTACAGTAGTGGAGAGGGTGGAAAGTTTTAAGTTCCTCGGCGTACACATCACGGACAAACTTAAATAGTCCACCCACACAGACAGCGTGGTGAAGAAGGTGCAACAGCCTCAGGAGGCTGAAGAAATTTGGCTTGTCACCAAAAGCACTCACAAACTTCTACAGATGCACAATCGAGAGCATCCTGTCAGGCTGCATCACCGCCTGGTACGGCAGTTGCTCCACCCATGACCGGAAGGCTCTCCAGAGGGTAGTGAGGTCTGCACAATGCATTACCAGTGCAAACTACCTGACCTCCAGAACACCTACACCACCCGATGGCACAGGAAGGCCAAAAAGATCATCAAGGACAACAACCACCCGAGTCACTGCCTGTTCACCCCGTTATCATCCAGAAGGCGAGGTCAGTACAGGTGCATCAAAGCGGGGACCGAGAGAAATAGCTTCTATCTCAAGGCCATCCGACTGTCAAACAGCCATCACTAACATTGAGTGGCTGCTGCCAACATACTGACTCAACTCTAGCCACTTTAATAATGGAAAAATTTATGAAATAAATGTATCACTAGCCACTTTAAACAATGCCACTTTATATAATGTTTTCATACTCTACATTACTCATGTCATATGTATATTCTGTATACCATCTACTGCATCTTGCCTATGCCGTTCGGCCATCACTCATTCATATATTTTTATGCACATATTCATATTCATTCCTTTACACTTGTGTGTATAAGGTAGTTGTTGTGAAATTGTTAGGTTAGATTACTTTTTAGATATTATTGCATGGTCGGAACTCGAAGCACAAGCATGTTGCTAAACTCGCATTAACATCTGCTAACCATGTGTATGTGACAAATAAAATTTGATTTGGTCTGATGAAACAAAAATAGAACTGTTTGGCCATAATGACCATCGTAATGTTTGGAGGAAAAAGGTGGATGCTTGCAAGGCGAAGAACACCATCCCAACCGAGAAGCATGGGGGTGGCAGCATCATGTTGTGTGGGTGCTTTGCTGCAGGAGGGACTGTTGCACTTCACAAAATAGATGGCAACATTAAGAAGGAAAATTATGTGGATATACTGAAGCAACATCTCAAGACATCAGTCAGGAAGTTAAAGCTTTGTCACAAATGGGTCTTCCAAATGGACAGTGACCCAAAGCATACTTCCAAAGTTGTGACAAAATGGCTTAAGGACAACTAAGTCAAGGTATTGGAGTGGCCATCACAAAGCCCTGACCTCAATCCCATAGAACATTTGTGTGCAGAATTGAAAAAGTGTGTGCGAGCAAGGAGGCCTACAAACCTGACTCAGTTAGACCAGCTCTGTCAGGAGGAATGGTTCAAAATTCACCCAACATATAGCGGGAAGTTTGTGGAAGGCTACCCGAAACGTTTGACCCAAGTTAAACAATTTAAATGCAATGCTACCAAATACTAATTGAGTGTATGTACAGTAAACTTCTTACCCACTGGGAATGTGATGAAAGAAATAAAAGATGAAATAAATAAATCATTATCTATACTATTATTCTGACATTTCACATTCTTAAAATAAAGTGGTTATCCTAACTCACCTAAAACAGGGCATTGTTACTAGGATTAAATGTCAGGAATTGTGAAAAACTGAGTTGAAATTAATTTGGCTAAGGTGAATATAAACTTCCGACTTCAACTGTATCTAGCAGTGTAGGCACACTGAAATCTCTTAGCTACAAATGTGTAAAATAAATTTTAAAAAATGAAAAATAACAATATGCTGCATTCTCCACTTCCCTCTCCATATCCGTTCTGCCCCTGAACAAGGCAGTTAACCCACTGTTCCTAGGCCGTCAATGAAAATAAGAATTTGTTCTCAACTGACTTGCCTAGTTAAATAAATGTAAAATAAAAAATAAAATAAGAATCCTTTGGAGGAATATCAGGCTCTCTGGCCAGCCAGCTTGTCACCATGGAGACTAATGGCTCCTGATAGCCATGCCCACTCCCTGGAGAGCATGGGCAGAGCGGGCGCTGCTGCAGATGGCACAATTGGAAACAGTGCCAATCCAAAACAACACACTCTATCTACATGCCATATCATGTGCACTCTGAATGATGCCATGTGAGTGTATGATCCTAGAAACAGACAGGCAATATGACTTGATCAAAAATAAGTTTCACAGTGGTTAGGTTGTTCATTTTGAACCCTTTTTCTCCCCAATGTTATGGTTCCAATTGGTAGTTACAGTCTTATCTCACCACTCCCGTATAGACTCGGGGGAGGCGAAGGTCGGGAGCTGTGCGTCCTCCAAAACACAACCCAACTGTTTTGATACAATGCCCACTTAACCCAGGAGCCAGCCACTGCACCCAGCCCGCCACAGGAGTCGCTAGTGCACAATGGGACAAAGAAATCCCTGCCAGCCAAACCCTCCCCTACCCCAGATGATGCTGGGCCAATTGTGCAGCGCCCCATGGGTCTCCCGGTCACGGCCGGCCGCGACAGAGCCTGGACTCTAACCTAGAATCTCTAGTGGCACAGCGATGCAGTGCCTTAGACCACTGCGCCACTCATGAGGCCAATGGTTAAGTTGTTACAAATGCACTGATATAAGTGGACGCAAGTGGCATTTCTGCAACTTTGAAAAAAATATACTTTATATCAGAGTTGTGCATGTTGTTCACATGCATATCTGCCCTCCCATTGGCTAAAATGGTCCCACCTGCTCTCACCTCACGCCTGCCTTCCATCTTTGAGGACATGCATTTCCATTGTTAGAGTGGTCACTCAAGACTATCTTGTCAATATAATATAAAATCTTTGTAGTGGGAAGCCATCTTGACTAAAGGCTGAAGTCAGAAATTATTTTAAACTAGGAAACTAGTAAGGGATATTGTATTTTCTTTGTGTTGACTAGTGATGCGTGGGTTGAATCTTAAAATTGCATAAGCAGGTTTAGGGTTATGAAAAGCTGGAATGAATGAAGGGCTGTGGGTTGAATAAAGAGAATAAAGAGAAAAAGTTAACGTTGATCCACTGATGCAAAAGTGACAATATCAGTGTTTAATACAACAAGAGAAAAGCTGGGAAATTGATAGATGAAAATAAATAGAAAGGAGGACCAAAAGAGTAGTCTCACGTTTGGAAAGGCTTTGGTGAGGTGGTGAAAGAGGATGATAGCAGTGTTATGTGTGATGGTTGTGGTTGTGACAGTCACAAGACGGTGACTTCAAAATGTCACGTCTCTAGGTCTATAAGCTCTCACATTAAGCATTTCTTGCAGTAAAATGATAGGCCTACACGAAATGTATAGTTTTACTCGGGAACAGAAGTGGAGAAATATTATTTATTTATTTCAGCATCTTGAGAGAATGAATGTGCAGTTAAGGACCATCTATAAAAGGTGCCATCTTTATCAGTGGCATATTTCAAACACATAAAAAATGCTTCCAAGTCGACCCGAAATCTTATCAAAAACATGTTGGGTCGTTCTAACAGCTTTTCATTTGCTTAGAACCAGTCAAACTAATGTAATTTTGAAATTATGCACAGGACATTTTTCCATTGATTTTTTTTAACTGCATTTTCTCCCCACTCCCTTAACGTCTTTGCTGCAGGGGAGAAGAGATAAGACATGAGAGGAAAGAAAAAGACTTCAAGTCTACAGATGTTAACTAGATAGCATTCATTCTATCATTTATGACATTCTGGTGATCAAGGGTTTATTTTACACTTCTAGTGTAACAAGTAGGCTAATGACAGAAGTTGACTAACAAATAGCCTACCAAAATGTCAGATGTTCACAGCAGGAACGTGGGCCTATCTAAAAAAATAAAAAATTCAAAGAAATAAAATCGGTCCTATATCTGACTAGTCTGTGTATCGTCTGTTCATTGGTTATTTGATTAAAAAGACGACGTGGAAAAATGGAAAACTGTAAGTTTTTTCATTTTTTGGTTTCTGATTTTGAAAAACGAAAATCTGAAAAATCTACTTGTTTTCTAATTTATGTCAAAATTGGACATGTAATGACAGAAAACAAATCACAACAACATTTAATACATTTTAAGATTTGAAACATTATAATTATAACAAAGCAATAGAACAAACTCAACAACAACGAAACAAAGTTAGCTTATTTGGCTAGCTAGCACTGGATGGCTACGTCTGTCTGTCTGTCTGTCTGTCTGTCTGTCTGTCTGTCTGTCTGTTCCAAACCTCTTTGTGTACAGTTAAGGTGTTGGATAGACAGTCGCTGCATTTGGGTTCGAGTCCCTGTCGAGAATACCCCGTGAATTCGCTACAATATACTCCAATGGTTGGTTTCACTGACCCTTCCCTTTAACTACCCCCAAATTGACCCATTTTTAGCTACAACCTCTGAGTCTGTTGGAGAGGATCAGCTTGAGCAAAGTGAGGTAATCACTGATCTACAAATAGTATTCCCTGACAAATAATCGTTTTTTTATGTGATTAAGACTCACCTCACCAATCCTGGGTCAAATCTCCAATATGGCTGAATTGTAGTGTATTTACTCCTATATTGTACACTTCATAATCAACTATATTGCAGTAATGTGCTACTACCTCTACTAAAAGTTGACAGATGTTTCAAAGTGTAACATAAGCACAATGCCCTTTTTCAATTGGTTTTTGGCTCAGAGTAAAATAAAACACACCAATCCCAGTCATAATTTCAATGTAGTAAATCTGGCTCATTTGCCCCTGGTTGTGAAACGGAGCCAAATTAAATTATGAATGGGAATGTATTTTTGTGCCAATTTGGAGAAAAGTTTGTCTCACTATGGCTCTGCCACTACTTACACCTACTCAGTGCATTATTTATGTTGCTGCTAATGGATTTATGGACAGTTTCTCAGACACAGATTAAGCTTAGTCCTAGACTAAAAAGCAAGATCAATGAAAATGATGAATTGAAGGTGCTTTTTAGTCTAGGACTAAGCTTAATCTGTGTCAGGGAAACCTGCCTGACCGTAGTGCACCACTAGTGTATCTAGTTGTTTTCTTGACATTTCCTGGTGCAATGTATATAGTGTTGAATATTGTTGTGTCTGTTTTTGCCCTTTTTACAGTTGAATTGCTTGCTTCTTGAGAGCATGGGTTCCTTGTAATAACACTGCATTTAACCCTTTAGACCCCAACATAATTCTAGAATGCTGCTGTAAATTACTTAGACTTTTCAAGATAAAATTGCTTTATCACACATTTCAAATAAACAGACATAGCTCGAAAATAAACAAATGACATTTACAAGTTAACTTAGTTTAAAAAGCACAACCTAATCTTTAATGACACCACTTACATGTCAATAGGAATAACACTCATTTTGTCATCCATTGATTAAAGATACTCATTATCAAAAAACAATTAACACTCAACACAACAAAAAACATGACTATTTAAATTGTTGTAAATTTTACTAAATTACTCACTTAAAATTTACCAAGTATAATATATTATATGGTGCATTCAGAAATTATTCAGACCCCTTGACTTTCTCCACATTTTGTTAGGTTACAGCCTTATACTAACATTTATTAGATAGTTTTCGCTTGTCAATCTACACACAATAATACCCCATAATAACGAAGCAAAAACTGTTCTTTAGAATTTTTGCAAATGTATTAAAAATTAAAAAAGGGAAATATCATGTTTACATAAGTATTCAGACCCTTTACTCAATACTTTGTTGAAGCACCTTTGGCAGCGATTACAGCCTCAAGTCTTCTTGGGTATGACGCTGTAAGCTTGGCACAGCTGTATTTGGGGAGTTTCTCCCATTCTTCTCTGCAGATCCTCTCAAGCTCTGTCAGGTTGGATGGGGAGCATCGCTGCCCAGCTATTTTCACGTCTCTCCAGAGATGTCTGGGCTCTGGCTGGGCCAATAAAGGACATTCAGAGACTTGTCTCGAAGCCACTCCAGCGTTGTCTTGGTTGTGTGCTTAAGGTCATTGTCCTCTTGGAAGGTGAACCTTCACCCCAGTCTTAGGTCCTGAGCTCTCTGGAGCAGGTTTTCATCAAGGATCTCTCTGTACTTTGCTCATTTCATCTTTCCCTCGATCCTGAATAGTCTCCCAGTCCCTGCTGCTGAAAAACATCCCTACTGTAACGATGTGCACTGAGAGTCGGGAAGCAAGTTCAGGGAGTGAGTGCTTTAGTAAATAAACACAACATAATACAAAATAAGAAACCGGAACAACGCACAAACATGACACAGGAACAGAAACAATAACGCCTGGGGAAGGAACCAAAGGGAGTGACATATATAGGGAAGGTAATCAGGGAGGTGATGGAGTCCAGGTGAGTCTGATGACGCGCAGGTGCCCGTAAAGATGTTGACAGGTGTGCGCCATAATGAGCAGCCTGGTGACCTAGAGGCAGGAGAGGAAGCACACGTGACACCTATAGCATGATGCTGCCACCACCATGCTTCACCGGTTTCATCAGACCAGAGAATCGTGATCCTCATTCCCCACTCTACCATAAAGGCCTGCTTGATGGAGAGCTGCAGAGACAGTTGTCCTTCTGGAAGGTTTTCCCATCGCAACAGAGGAACTCTGGAGCTCTGTCAAAGTGACCATCGGCCTGACCAAAGCCCTTCTCCCCCGATTGCTCAGTTTGGTCGGGTGGCCAACTCTAGGAAGAGTCTTCGTGGTTCCAAACTTATTCCACTGTGTTCTTTGGTACCTTGAAAGCAGCAGAAATGTTTTGGTATCCTTCCCCAGATCTGTGCCTCGACACAATTCTGTCTCGGAGCTCTACGGACAATTCCTTCGATCTCATGGCTTGATTTTTGATCTGACATGCACTGTCAACTGTGGAACCCTATATAGAGGTCTGTAAATCATGTCCAATCAATTGAATTTACCACAGGTGGACTCCAATCAAGTTCTATAAACATCTCAAGGATGATCAATGGAAACAGGATGCACCTGAGCTCAATTTCGAGTCTCTTAGCAAATGGTCTGAATAGGTTTGTAGATAAGGTATTTCTGTTCTAATTCTTCATACATTTGCAAAAATTCATAAAAACCTGTTTTCGCTTTGTCATTATGGGGTATTGTGTGTAGATTGATGAGGAAAGAAAATTATTTTATCCTTTTTAGAATGAGGCTGTAATATAACAAAATGTGGAAAAGTGAAGGGGTCTGAATACTTTCCGAATGCACTGTACTTATAAATATTATTTACATATAAATAAAACAATTATCCAACATGGGACAAGAAGACAAAACCCACACGAAGTAGACTATTTGTTAATTCTGTAACAATGTAAAAATGCAAACACCTATTCAGTGTCTCACCCTGATCTGTTTCACCTGTCTTTGTGCTTGTCTCCACCCCCCTCCAGGTGTCACCCATTTTCCCCATTATCCCCTGTGTATTTAGAACTGTGTTCTCTGTTGCCAGTTCGTTTTGTTCGTGAAACCTACCAGCGTTTGTTCCCCTGCTCCTGCCCGTTTCTTGCTCCTGTTTTGTAGTCCTTCCCGGTGTAGACCGTTCTGCCTGTCCTGACCCTGCCTGCCGTTCTGTACCTTGCCCCACCTAACTAGATTATTGACCCCTCCCTGCCCTGACTCTGCCTGCCGTTCTGGAACCTTTGCTCCCTCTCTGGATTATTGACCCCTGCCTGCCCTGACCCTGCCTGCCCTGACCCTGCCTGCCGTTCTGGAACCTTTGCACTCTCTCTGGATTATTGACCCCTGCTGCCTTTGACCTGTAATTTGCCTGCTCCTGTATTATAAATAAATGTTTGTTTGTTCAATACTGTCTGCATCTGGGTCATACATGAAACGTGATAATTCAGAGATGTATTTCAAAATGTAGGTAACCTATCTAAATAAGATTTAGAACAGACCAGGCCTGACACAAAATGTAGAAATAGTAGCCTACTTTGACAACAATTCAATGAATGCAACAAGTATTAGATAGAGAGATAAAGATAGAAGACAAACAACTGTTCAGTGACAATAACATATTAAGGAAAATTACATATTTCACACTGTCACTTTAGTGTTTGAATTTCGCCTACAACATGTCATGGAACTTCTGGAAGCACGGCCCCATCCTGCAAAGTGGCACAGAACACCTAGAGCACCCTAAGGAGGTATCTAGGCTCTTTGCCTAGTGTCCACTCTGGATGCACACCACACTCGTGCCCTTCAAACTTCACCTGCTTTCAAACAAGTTACAACTCGGCCCACACACCCTGGTGCCACACTCTTGGCTCCCCTCTACCTGCCACTGTAGCCATATCACAAAGTGAACACACAAGCTGCATTTTGAATGCCTTCAGGGACCAGTGCCTGCAGTTTCTGGGAAGGGGCCTTTGCAGGGTCCACAACACAAAGTATACATTTATGACAGCAATGTTGAGCATCCCCCAAAACACATACTTCCATAATTTTAATAGGTCCTCAGTTTGTCATCCATTACAATCTCTGGAACATATATAACTTCCTACCACTTTTACAGCTCTAGTCAGGAACATAACCTCTCTCTCTCTCTCTCTCCCTCTCACACTGTCAATTCAATTTCAATTTAAGGGATTCAATGGCATGGGAAACATATGTTTACATTGCCAAAGCAAGTGAAATAGATAATGAACAAAAGTTAAATAAACAGTTACAAATTAACTGTAAACATTACACTCACAAAAGTTCCAAAAGAATAAAGACATTTGAAATGTCATTATGTCTATATACAGTGCCCTTTGCCCTATTCCTGTGGCAACAGGTCACAAATATTGCTACTGTGGTATTTTCACCCAATAGATATGGGAGTTTATCAAAATGTAATTTGTTTTTGAAATCTTTGAGGGTCTGTGTAATCTGATTCTCTTCCTTACTCTTTTTCCTCACCTGTACCAACCAAGCTAATCTGCAAGCTATTCCCCAAGTTTTACAGAATCAAACATCGACAACACCAAACATATATCTACTGTTTACTTACTTCATTCAGCTTGACTTCATCGCCTTTCAAAGTGCAAGGACATGTGCAAATCTGTATCACCAACCAACATAGATAAAGCCTCTTTCACAGTGAAAAGCCATGTTTGCTTCTGCACTGTCATTTTGAGTAATGAATTGTTTTTTAGAAAATTTTTAGAAAATTTTTAGAAAATTCAAATGACAGCATGCCCTGTTTACAGTTTCTGGTTGATGACAACAGCCACGCAACTACGACAACAGGTTGTTAGCAAGTTACTTTTGCCATATTGACACAGATATTGTTACAAATACATGGCCGTTCGCAACCACTATAGTAATTTAAAGAAAGGGTTCTAAAAGGTGACACAGGTTTTCTAGTAGAGATACATCTATAATATGACAAAACGTTACTGCAAAGAGTGTGGCAAAGCACGTATCTCATTAGTGCCTGGTTGCAAACAGGATGCATGTTTTGTAATATGTTTTATCTGTACAGTCTTCCTTCTTTTCACTTTGTCATTTAGGTTAGTATTGTGTAGTAATGACAATGTTGGTGAGCCATCCTCAGTTTCTCCTATCACAGCCATTCAACTCTGTAACTGTTTTAAAGTCACCATTGGCCTCATGGTGAAATCTGAGAGGTGTCCTTCCTCTCTGGCAACTGAATTAGGAAAGACACCTGTATATTTGTAGTAACTAGGTGTATTAATAAATTCACCATGCTCAAAGGGGTATTTAATGTCTGCTTTTTTATTTTTACCCATCTACCAATGTGTACCCTTCTTTGCGAGGCATTGGAAAACCTCCCTGGTATTTGTGGTTGAATCTGTGTATTCGATTTTGGATCACAGGTCAAATGCAGCAATTACATTCACTTGTATTAGTCATCAAGAGAAGGAAGGGAGGTAGGGGGAGAGGGTTTCTTTAACCAAACACATCTACACTCATTTATCCACTCCCCCCACGCCCACATCCCTTCATAGAAGTGCCATATGTCAACTTCCAATAAAAAACACACTTGAAGAACATTTTCACATTGAATTAAACTGATTTAATCAAAGAGCAGTTTGACAAGAGTACGCAAAATGTAGGATGAGGAGGTGCCAACAGCAAAGAAGCTTCCCCTAATGTATCCTGGAGAGAAAGAGAGAGAGAACGTGTGGCATTTGAGGGATCATTCATATTCGGTGAGAGGGACACACTAGTTAAACACACAAGTAACAATTAAATAGCCTGATGTGGACAACCATTCACCGGGAAACAATTTGAAAGTGTCTAGTAGTCATCTATAGGTAATACTACACTACATGAGAGAGATACACCTTGAACACATCATGCCATACCAGGAAGTGTAAAGGGGTTTTCCTTGAAGGACAGGGAAGGAAAGGATCTCAGCTGAGGTCGAAACATTTTGATGTTCTGTGAGTGAGAGAGGTGGTAGGGAGATCAGTAATCAATTCATATCAGATTGTCTCCGTATCATTGATCATCAGCCTCCCCCTCCCCCAGATAGAAGTATGTATACATTCTGAGAAGTAGGCCAATTGACGTAGCAATAGTCATGTTCACAACAGAAGAGTGTAGCCTTTCAGTGAGCAGGAAAGGATGTTTGAAGTATATCCATACCAATAAAAAGGCACATTTTAACTTACTGTATTGGCTAAATGAAGCTTTATGATGATCTGCTCAGATGCCATACTGTGCCCCTTCTGTTGGAACACACACACACACACACACTTCATTGGATAGTGTTGCATATGTAACAATAGCTAAATTAGCTATGCAAAGTGCCAAATAGGTCAAAGTGCCAGATAGTAACTGCAGTGCATTATTACTCAGTCAAGAAGCACAGTAATGAAGAAACCTCACCTTTCTTCAGCAGGTAGATCTGGCCTGGCAGCTTCATCTTCTTGCATGTTAAGGGACTAACTTACTTCCACTAGCTCCTCCTAGTAGCCAGGTAGGCCTAGCTAGCTAGTCAGTAGCCAGCCTGCTAGCTTGTCAGTAGCCAGCCTGCTAGCTCGTCAGTAGCCAGCCTGCTAGCTCGTCAGTAGCCAGCTTGCTAGCTAGCCAGTAGTATAGCCAACCAGTGCTAGCTAGTCAGCTAGTGCAAGCCAACTTTGTTCAGTTGTTGTTGAGTTTTTCTATTGACATGGTAACTTCATGATAAATTCGATATCTTAGCTAACATGAGTGTTTTTTTTTATCTTCCTGTCACACTCACACATTCTAATCCATTCTTTGTGCTGCCAACCTAAACTGTAAACACACACCCTAAACCATGTGAAAATTGCATGAGGGGGCATGATCTTCTAGGGCTTTCTTTTATTTCATGTTAAATTTTGACACAATAAATTACAAAACGAGTCGATTTGGTTGCGGATGGGTTATTAACAATTGCGGGCAGGTGTGAGTAAACAAACAGATTTAGATTATTGCTTATTTTTTTTCTGCTGGACTTTGGGACTGACCTGAATTGAACATTTACTTTCATTGGGAGATAGGCATTGTTGATAAGCTAAAACGGAGACAAGATTTTGCATTTTCATTTGTGAATCAGACACTGAACCTATATATTGATTTTGGGGAATTTTGCTTTGATTCTGTTTGCCAGCTGATTCATTTATGAATACACGTCATTCTTTACATACTCGTCCCCTTCCTAGTTTTGGTTAGGTTTAGAGCTAACTGACCGTTATATTGTCTGATTTAATCTTTATGTCCAAATCATATAAACTCCAAAAAACTCCAATTCCATGTTGACAAGTGCCTTTGAATTTTTGGGTGTTGGACTCATCGAGAAGCTGTTCCTTCTAAAATGAGAAGTGCCTCTGCCATCCCACATGAACTCTAGTGAAATCTTCCACTTCCAAACCCCAATTGAACTGAAGCTATTGTGGGCGTAGCTCCTTGGAGCTGTCATTGTAAATGGATCCATCAGAGGAGGGTCAGGCAGAAGGTCGGGGTGTACAACAGGTAGTCGACTCAGCCTCGGCACAACTCTGCTACTCCATTTTCTAGTTTATTTCTATAGGCACAAAGGAGCCCCTATGTTATCTGACAGCTTGAGAGGAGAGAGGAGGGATAGAAGGGAGGGAGAGCGAGGAGAAGGCGAGGGAAGGAGGGAGGGAAGGAAGGAAGGAGAGAAAGAGGGGGGTACAGAAGAGGGAGAAGGAAGGAGGGTGAGACAGAAAGGCAGAGGTAGAGGGAGAGAAAGAGAGAGACAGTCAGCATTCATCCCCTTGCCAGTCTTCCACTGTCGGCTTTGCTTTGGAGTTTGAGCTCTCTCGTGTCAGAGCCCATATCAGACGATCTGATATCCATCTCTCCATCACTCCTCCATCCCCATCCCTGCTGATTATTTCATCCCCAGAGCTTGCTATGAGATGGGGCCAGTGTTATCTCCACAGCCTGTGAATATTTGTGTGTCCCTTTTTTGCCCCTGTGTGTTTGTGTGTCTGTGTGCTTGCGTGTGGGGGGGGGGGGGGGGGGGGGTGTCACATAGCTGGCTTCAAGCTCCCATCATTCCCTTTGTCACAGTCTTGTTCCCTATCATCAGAACCACCATATAATGATCGTTTTTATTAGTAAAAACACAAAGTAGGGCCTCCTGAGTGGAGCAGCGGTCTAAGGCACTTAGCGGTATCAATACAGAGCCGAGTTAGATCCCAGGCTGCGTCCCAACCGACCGTCCCATAGGGCAACGATTAGACAAGATCGTAATTGAAATTGGAAGAAAAAACAAAAAAAAAAACACTTTAAGTAATTAGTAGGTATACCTTTACGTGTTAAGTCTGAACTTTATTCTCCCTCGCATGAGATTTTGGGGATGGCATTACAATGTGCAGGTCAATGTTACGGAAGGCAAATCATTTCTCCAAAACTAAATACAGTGCCTTCAGAAAGTATTCACACCCCTTGACTTTTCCACATTTTGTTTTACAGCCTGAATTTAAAATCGCTCAGAGATTTTGTAATGAGGCCAATGGTGACTAACTCAGTTACAGAGTTTAATGTCTGTGATAGGAGTAAACTTAGGATGGATCAACAGTTTAGTTTCTCCATAATACTAACCTAATTGACAGAGTGAAAAGATTTTCCAAACATGCATCCTGTTTGCAACAAGGCACTGAATGAAGCATTACTGTAAAAAAATTGGCAAAGCAATTAACTTTTTGTCCCGAGTACAGTGTTATGTTTGGGGCAAATCCAATACAACACACGGAGTACCAGTCTCCATATTTTCAAGCATAGTTGTGGCTGCCTCATGTTATGTGTGTAATCGTTAAGGACTGGGGAGTTTTTCAGTATTAGAAACAGAATGGAACTCAGTCAAAATCCTAGAGGAAAACCTGGTTCAGTCTGCTTTTTTACCAGATACTGCGCGATGATTTCACCTTTCAGCAGGAAAATAACCTAAGACACAAGGCCTTCACTTTGTCATTATGGGATATTGTTGGTAGATGGGTGAGAATGCCATATGTAGGAAATAGGATGACATTTGGGATTCAGAGAGGATCAAGGGTGAGATAATAGCTCACAGCTCTGGCAGATTGAATTCAATTTAAAAACCATCTCTATATTCCCCTGATTAGTAATTGTATATACAGTGCCTTGCGAAAGTATTCGGCCCCCTTGAACTTTGCGACCTTTTTCCACATTTCAGGCTTCAAACATAAAGATATAAAACTGTATTTTTTTGTGAAGAATCAACAACAAGTGGGACACAATCATGAAATGGAACGACATTTATTGGATATTTCAAACTTTTTTAACAAATCAAAAACTGAAAAACTGGGCGTGCAAAATTATTCAGCCCCCTTAAGTTAATACTTTGTAGCGCCACCTTTTGCTGCGATTACAGCTGTAAGTCGCTTGGGGTATGTCTCTATCAGTTTTGCACATCGAAAGACTGACATTTTTTCCCATTCCTCCTTGCAAAACAGCTCGAGCTCAGTGAGGTTGGATGGAGAGCATTTGTGAACAGCAGTTTTCAGTCCTTTCCACAGATTCTCGATTGGATTCAGGTCTGGACTTTGACTTGGCCATTCTAACACCTGGATATGTTTATTTTTGAACCATTCCATTGTAGATTTTGCTTTATGTTTTGGATCATTGTCTTGTTGGAAGACAAATCTCCGTCCCAGTCTCAGGTCTTTTGCAGACTCCATCAGGTTTTCTTCCAGAATGGTCCTGTATTTGGCTCCATCCATCTTCCCATCAATTTTAACCATCTTCCCTGTCCCTGCTGAAGAAAAGCAGGCCCAAACCATGATGCTGCCACCACCATGTTTGACAGTGGGGATGGTGTGTTCAGCTGTGTTGCTTTTACGCCAAACATAACGTTTTGCATTGTTGCCAAAAAGTTCAATTTTGGTTTCATCTGACCAGAGCACCTTCTTCCACATGTTTGGTGTGTCTCCCAGGTGGCTTGTGGCAAACTTTAAACAACACTTTTTATGGATATCTTTAAGAAATGGCTTTCTTCTTGCCACTCTTCCATAAAGGCCAGATTTGTGCAATATACGACTGATTGTTGTCCTATGGACAGAGTCTCCCACCTCAGCTGTAGATCTCTGCAGTTCATCCAGAGTGATCATGGGCCTCTTGGCTGCATCTCTGATCAGTCTTCTCCTTGTATGAGCTGAAAGTTTAGAGGGACGGCCAGGTCTTGGTAGATTTGCAGTGGTCTGATACTCCTTCCATTTCAATATTATCGCTTGCACAGTGCTCCTTGGGATGTTTAAAGCTTGGGAAATCTTTTTGTATCCAAATCCGGCTTTAAACTTCTTCACAACAGTATCTCAGACCTGCCTGGTGTGTTCCTTGTTCTTCATGATGCTCTCTGCGCTTTTAACGGACCTCTGAGACTATCACAGTGCAGGTGCATTTATACGGAGACTTGATTACACACAGGTGGATTGTATTTATCATCATTAGTCATTTAGGTCAACATTGGATCATTCAGATATCCTCACTGAACTTCTGGAGAGAGTTTGCTGCACTGAAAGTAAAGGGGCTGAATAATTTTGCACGCCCAATTTTTCAGTTTTTGATTTGTTAAAAAAGTTTGAAATATCCAATAAATGTCGTTCCACTTCATGATTGTGTCCCACTTGTTGTTGATTCTTCACAAAAAAATACAGTTTTATATCTTTATGTTTGAAGCCTGAAATGTGGCAAAAGGTCGCAAAGTTCAAGGGGGCCGAATACTTTCGCAAGGCACTGTATACAGTGGGGCAAAAAAGTATTTAGTCAGCCACCAATTGTGCTTGTTCTCCCACTTAAGATGAGAGAGGCCTGTAATTTTCATCATAGGTACACTTCAACTATGAAAAATCCATAAAATCACATTGTAGGATTTTTCATGAATTTATTTGCAAATTATGGTGGAAAATAAGTATTTGGTCAATAACAAAAGTTTATCTCAATACTTTGTTATATACCCTTTGTTGGCAATGACAGAGGTCAAATCGTTTTCTGTAAGTCTTCACAAGGTTTTCACACACTGTTGCTGTTATTTTGGCCCATTCTTCCATACAGATCTCCTCTACAGCAGTGATGTTTTGGGGCTGTTGCTGGGCAACACGGACTTTCAACTCCCTCCAAAGATTTTCTATGGGGTTGAGATCTGGAGACTGGCTAGGCCACTCCAGGACCTTGAAATGCTTCTAACGAAGCCACTCCTTCGTTGCCCGGGCGGTGTGTTTGGGATCATTGCCATGCTGAAAGACCCAGCCATGTTTCATCTTCAATGCCCTTGCTGATGGAAGGAGGTTTTCACTCAAAATCTCACGATACATGGCCCCATTCAATCTTTCCTTTACACGGATCAGTTGTCCTGGTCCCTTTGCAGAAAAACAGCCCCAAAGCATGATGTTTCCACCCCCATGTTTCACAGTAGGTATGGTGTTCTTTGGATGCAACTCAGCATTCTTTGTCCTCCAAACACGACGAGTTGAGTTTTTACCAAAAAGTTATATTTTGGTTTGATCTGGCCATATGACATTATCCCAATCTTCTTCTGGATCATCCAATTGCTCTCTAGCAAACTTCAGACGGGCCTGGACATGTACTGGCTTAAGCAGGGGGACACGTCTGGCACTGCAGGATTTGGCGGCGTAGTGTGTTACTGATGGTAGGCTTTGTTACTTTGGTCCCAGCTCTCTGCAGGTCATTCACTAGGTCCCCCCGTGTGGTTCTGGGATTTTTGCTCACCGTTCTTGTGATCATTTTGACCCCAGGGGGTGAGATCTTGCGTGGAGCTCCAGATCGAGGGAGATTATCAGTGGTCTTGTATGTCTTCCATTTCCTAATAATTGCTCCCACAGTTGATTTCTTCAAACCAAGCTGCTTACCTATTGCAGATTCAGTCTTCCCTGCCTGGTGCAGGTCTACAATTTTGTTTCTGGTGTCCTTTGACAGCTCTTTGGTCTTGGCCATAGTGGAGTTTGGAGTGTGACTCTGAGGTTATAGACAAGTGTCTTTTATACTGATAACAAGTGCCACAAGTGCCATTAATACAGGTAATACAGGTAACGAGTGGAGGACAGAGGAGCCTCTTAAAGAAGAAGTTACAGGTCTGTGAGAGCCAGAAATCTTGCTTGTTTGTAGGTGACCAAAATACTTATTTTCCACCATAATTTGCAAATAAATTCAATAAAATCCTACAATGTGATTTTCTGGATTTTTTATTCTCATTTTGTCTGTCATAGTTGAAGTGTACCTATGATGAAAATTACAGGCCTCTCTCATCTTTTTAAGTGGGAGAACTTGCACAATTGGTGGCTGACTAAATACTTTTTTGCCCCACTGTATATCGGATGAGCCTTGACTAGAATACAGTATATGCATATGAAGAATAAAACAGTATGTAAGCATTATTAACGTACCAGTGTTCAATGACTATTTATTCCTGGCCATGAACAGTAATTATGGTTCAGGGCAGGGTAATGCACAGAGGCCCGCTAGTTGTGACTATTTAAAGGTTGATTGCCTGGAGATAGAAGCTGTTTTTCAGGCTCTCGGTCCCAGAATTGATGCATCTGTACTGTCTCCACTTTCTAGATAGTAGCTGGGTGAACAGGGTGTGGCTAGATCGTCTTGGCCTTCCTGTGACACTGGGTGCTGTAGATTTCCTGGAGGGCAAGCAATTTTACCCCTGTAGATGCGTTGGGCTGACCTCACCACCTTCTGGAGAGCCCTGCTGTTGAGGATGGTGCAATTGCCATAACAGGCGGTGATACAGCCCAACAGGATGCTCTCAATGGTGCATCTGTAGAAATTCATGAGGGCCTTAGGGGCCAAGCCACATTTCTAGAGCCTCCTGAGGTTGGACGTATCATTTCAGGTGGTCAGTGATGTGCATACCGATGAATTTGAAGCTTTTCACCCTCTCCACTGCGGCCCCATTGATGTGGATGGAGACGTACTCTCTCTCTGCTGTCTCCTTAAGTCCAGGATCAGCTCCTTCATTTTGTTGATATTGAGGAAGAGGTTATTTTCCTGGCACCACTCCGGCCTACCACTGTTGATGATTGAGTTGGATATGTGCATGACTGCATGGCCACGCAGTCATAGTTGAACAGGGAGTACAGGAGGGGGCTGGAGTCCCTGTGTTGAGGATCAGAATAAAAATTAGCGCTGCGAGGCGATAGTCATTTAGTTCAGTTACCTTCGCATTCTTGGGTACAGGAACGATGGTTGACGTATTGCAACAAGTGGGGACAACCGACTGGGGTAGAGAGAGATTGAATATGTCCGTAAACACTCCATTTAGCTGGTCTGCACATGCTCTGAGGACGCGGCTTAGGATGCCGTCTGTGCCAGCAGCCTGGCGAGGGTTAACACACTTAAACGTCTTTATCATGTCTGCCACAGAGAACGAGAGCTCACAGTCCTCCTGAGTGAAGGTGGCCCGCGTCTGCAGCTTTGTGTTGAAGAAGATGTTCAGCTTATCTGGAAGTGAGGCGTCGGTGACCTTTCCCTTTATAATCCGTGATTGTCTGGAGTCCATGCCACATGTCTCGTGTCTGAGCCTTTGAATTGAGACTCCACTTTGTCCCTGTACTGTTGTTTCGCCTTTATGATTTGCCTTACGGAGGGCATAGCTGGTCTGCTTGTAAACGTCCATGTTCCCAGTAACATTGCTGTGGTTAAATGCTGTGGTTCGCGCTTTCAGTTTTGTGCAAATGCTGCAATCTTTCAACAGTTTTTGGTTTGGATAAGTTCTAATCATCATGGTGGGAACAACATCCTCTATGCACTTAATGATGAACTCAGTCACAGAGTCAGTCAATATTATTTTCAGTGGCAACCTGGAACATTTCCCAGTCCGCGTAATCAAAAGTCACCAATGGGGCATTACATCCATTCTAACCTGATTAGCCAATTTCCAGGTACAGCGTACGGAGTTCCCTCAGTACAGTGTAACCAGTCTTGGCTTGGGTCTACAGTGTCAAAAAGGGACTATGGTTTTTTGGCTGCTCCCAAGGTGGATGAATAACCAGCCAGTCATTTTTGGGACATCCTTGGGCTTTGGCATCATGTGTTTGGGTGAGGCTAGCGTGTCCGTGGGGATCAGTGTCTCTAAAATGCCTCTTTTTCTCTCTCTATCTTTTTTTCTGTCTCTGTCTCTCCTCCCACGTTTTCTCTCTCCCCTTTACTCTCTCAGTACAATTCAGCTCATTGCACCATGTCCGGATATCTGAAAAGAAAAGGATGACTGAACATCCTCATCTAATCCTCTGGATCCTCTGTCTCTCTCTCTCTCTCTCTCTCTCTCTCGCTCCCCCTCTCTCCACCCATCCTGTTCTATGGTTTTCCAAGCTTCCACTGTCCCTGTCAAAAACTGTTGTATTCTCTATAGTGCATTACTTTTGACCAAGTCCCATAGCTAAACTCACTGCCCAGTCGTATGCAGTTTCCTCATTTAGGTAAACCACAGACCCCACAGTGCTGGCTGCCAAGAGTGTCTGTGTGTGTGTGTGACGGACCTGCATTTTGTGTGTAAGGACCTAGATTTGTGTGTGCTCTCTGATAATATGTACAGTACCAGTCAAAAGACTGAATGAGTAGGTGTGTCCAAAGGTTTATTTTTGTTTGTTTTTTGGTACTATTTTCTGCATTGTAGAATAACAGTGAACACATCAAAACTATGAAATAATACATATGGAATCATGTATTAACCAAAAAAGTGTTAAACAAATCAAAATATATTTTATAATTGAGATTCTTACAAGTAGCCACCCTCTGCCTTGATGACAGCTTTGCACACTTTTGGTATTCTCTCAACCAGCTTCATGAGGTAGTCACCTGGAAGGCATTTCAATTAACAGGTGTGCCTTGTTAAAAGTTAATTTGTGGAATTTATTTCCTTCTTAATGTGAGCCAATCAGTTGTGTTGTCACAAGGTAGGGGTGGCATACAGAAGATAGCCATATTTGATAAAAGACCAAATCCATATTATGAAGAGCTCAAATAAGGAAAGAAGAACAACAGTCCATCATTACTTTCGCAGCGTTTTTTTTCTTCACATCATAGCGTTTTTTATGTTTTTGCGACTGCACTTGAAGAAACGTTTAAAGTTCTTGACATTTTCCACATTGACTGACCTTCATGTCTTAAAGTGATGACGGACTGTTGTTCTTCTTTCCTTATTTGAGCTGTTCTTCATAATATTGACTTGGTCTTTTACCAAAAAAGGACAACAATAAGAAGAAGAGACCTGATTGGGCCAAGAAATATGAGAATTGGACATTAGACCGATGAAAATCTGTCCTTTGTTCTGACGAGTCCAAATTTGCAATTCTTGCTTCCAACCACTGTGTCTTTGTGAGACGCAGGTGTAGGTGAACGGAGGATCTCTGTATGTGTAGTTCCCACCGTGAAGCATGGAGGAGGAGGTGTTATGGTGTGGAGGTGACTTGCTGGCGACACTGTCTGTGATTTATTTAGAATTCAAGGCACACTTAACCAGCATGGCTACCACAGCATACTGCAGTGATATGCCATCCCATCTGGTTTGGGCTTAGTGGGACAATCATTTGTTTTTCAACACCTCCAGGCTGTGTAAGGGCTATTTGACCAAGAAGGAGAGTGATGGAGTGCTGCATCAGATGATCTGGCCTCCACAATCACCTGACCTCAACCCAATTGAGATGGTTTGGGATGAGTTGGACTGCAGAGTGAAGGAAAAGCAGCCAACAATTGCTCAGAATGTGCAAAGCTGTCATCAATGCAAAGGGTGGCTAATTTGCAGAATCTAAACTATCAAATATTTGTTGTTTTGTTTGTCACGGCCCCTCCTCTGCATTGCAGTGATTGGAGCCACCTGGGCTAAGGGTATTTAAACTGCTTCACTAACCACTTGTCTCTCTCTCTGCTCCTCCAGGTATGATCCTGTTTTGTTTGTTCCTTTGTAGTTTTGAATAGTTTTCACTCAGTCATATTCACACACACAGATTCACGCATCCCTGCACTTTACATACACCCTACATTATGATACTTTCACACCTTGTTCCTTTTTCTTTGTTTAAAGTTCATCGTTTTTTGGTTTATAATAAAGAACCTTGTAGATTGGCCTATACCTGTTGTTCGTGTCCTCCTCATTTTTGCCACAGGCTATGAGCCGGCCTGTGACATGTTAAATACTTTTTTGGTTACTACATGATTCCATATGTGTTATTTAATAGTGTTGTTGTCTTCACTATTATTCAACAATGTAGAAAACAGTCAAATAAAGAAAACCCTGGAATGAATAGCTTTGTCCAAACCTTTGACTGGTAGTGTATGTGCATGATTATGCATGTGTGCATACTGTGTATGTGTGTGTGTCTGCATCAAGTAGTATTCTCACCCGGTCCACACTTGGGTGCATCATTTCATCATTCCTGCATGATAATGCAACTTGGTGAATAATGACATGCCCCCCCCTCCCTCCTTACCGGTCCCCCCCCCCCCTCATAATAAAACACCCCTCCCACAGCTTACAGAGTCCTGTGTGTGTGTGTGTGTGTGTGTGTGTGTGTGTGTGTGTGTGTGTGTGTGTGTGTGTGTGTGTGTGTGTGTGTGTGTGTGTGTGTGTGTGTGTGTGTGTGTGACTGATGGTACTGTGTTTTGTGTGTGGGTGTGTCTGTGTATACAGTACAACTATTTAACTAACCACTTAGCAGTCTTATGGCTTGGGGGGTAGAAGCTGTTCAGGGTCCTGTTGGTTCCAGACTTGGTGTATTGGTCCCGCCTTCCGTGCGGTAGCAGAGAGAAGAGTCTATAACTTGGATGGCTGACAATTGTTAGGGCCTTCCTCTGACACTGCCTGGTATAGGTGTCCTGGATGGCAGGGAGCTCGGCCCTGGTGATGTACTGGGCAGTATGCATTACCCTCTGTAGCACCTTGTGGTCAGATGCCAAGCAGTTGCCATACCAAGCGGTGATGCATCCAGTCAAGATGCTGTCAGTGGTGCAGCTGTAGAACTTTTTGAGGATCTGAGGGCCCATTCTGAATATTTTCAGCATCCTGAGGGGGAAGAGGTGTAGCATTATTCTTGACTGTGTTTGTGTGGACCATGATATTTCCTTAGTGGTGTGGACACTGAGGAACTTTAAGGTCTCGAACCGCTCCACTACAGCCCTGTCGATGTGGATGTGGGCGTGCTCCCCTGTTGTCCACATTCAGCTCCTTTGTCTTGATCACGTTGATGGAGAGGTTGATGTCCTGGCACCACACTGCCAGGTCACTGACCTCTTCCTACAGGCTGTCTCATTGTCGTTAGTGATGAGGCCAACCACCGTCGTGTCGTCAGGAAACTTAATGATGGCGTTGGAGCCGTGCGCGGCCACACAGTTGTGAGTGAACAGGGAGTACAGGAGGGGACTAAGCACACACCCCTGAGGGACCCCCGTGTTGAGGGTCAGCGTGGTGGATATGTTGTTTCATTCCCTCACCATCTGCGGGCAGCCAGTCAGGTAGTCCAGGATCCACTTGCCGTGGGAGGTGTTCAATCCCAGAATCCTGAGCTTAGTGATGAGCTTGGAGGGCACTATGGTGTTTAACACTAAGCTGTTGTCAATGAGTAGCATTATCATGTAGTTGTTCCCTTTGTCCAGGTGGGAGATGGCAGTGTGGAGTCCAAAAGTGATTGCATCATCTGTGGGTCTGTTGGGGTGGAATGTAAATTGGAGTGGGTCCAGGCTGTCTAGGATGATGGTGTTGATGTGAGCCATGACCAGCCTTTCAAAGCACTTTGTGCTACGGGGCGATTGTCATTTAGACAGTTTACCTTAGCATTCTTGGTCACAGGGACAATGGTGGTCTGCTTGAAACATGTAGGTATTACAGGCAGGGGCAGGGAGAGGTTGAAAATGTCAGTGAAGACACTTGCCAGCTGGTCAGAGCATGCGAGGAGTACATGTCCTGGTAATCCGTCTGGCTTTGCAGCCTTGTGAATGTTGACCTGTTTAAAGGTCTTACTCACATCCGGTGCAGAGACCGGGATTGTCACACCCTGATCTGTTTCACCTGCCCTTGTGCTTGTCTCCATCCCCTCCAGGTGTCTCCCATCTTCCCCGTTATCCCCTGGGTACTTATACCTGTGTTTCCTGTCTGTCTGTGCCAGTTTGTCTTGTCTTGTCAAGTCAAACAGCGTATTACTCCGTGCTTCTGCTTTTTCCTTTTCTGTTTTTTGCTAGTTCTCCCGGTTTTGACCCTTGCCTGCCTGGACTCTGAACCTGCCTGGCTGACCATACTGGCTGCCCTGACCTCAAGCCTGCCTGCCACGCTGTACCTCCTGGACTCTGACCTTGTTATGATCTTTTGAGTGTTCTCGACAATTCTCTTGCCTGCACGACCATTCTCTTACCTGCCCCTTGGATACTAATAAATATCAGAGACTCGAACCATCTGCCTCCCGTGTCTGCATCTGGGTCTCATCCTGTGCCCTTTCAGTGATCACATATTCATCCGCAGCAACTGGTGCTCTCTTGCATGGTTCTGTGTTGCTTGCCTCGAAACGAGCATAGAGGAATTTAGTTTGTCTGGAGTCTAGCCTCACTGGCAGCTCACGGCTGGATTGCCCTTTATAATCTGTGATAGTTTGCGTCACATCCGTCGAGCGTCAGTAGGATTCTATTTTAGCTCTGCATAAGTTTTTTGACTGTTTGAAGGCTCATTGGAGGTCATTGCTGGATTTCTTTTAAGCATCCTTATTAGTTTCCCACTCCTTGAATGCCGCAGCTCTTGCCTTTTGCTCAGTGCGGATGTTGCCTGTAATCCATGGCTTCCGGTTGGTGTATATACGTACGGTCACTTTGTGTGTGTGTGTGCGTCTGTGTGTGTGTTGTGCATCATCCTCCTCCATGTTAGACCACTGTTTATACATATCACATACTGTGAATAGATACAGTAGAGCCCGGACGATTTGGGATTTTTGGATTCAATACCGCTTTCCCCATTTATAGTTGAAATATTCACAATAAAACAATATATCTGCCAATATTTATGTTATTATAGCTAAATGCAATCTATTAGCTTCCAAAATGTAATTAGGTACAGTATATCTAGCTGTCCGACAACAGGTTCTGATGGAATGGCTTGTCCTGCACTTTGTTAAAACCCAGAGTGCATTGAGCGCAATGTGAACACAAAGAGGACTCGGACCACAAAACAGGTGAAGTGAACTGGCAAAAGTTCAAAACCCATTCAAAGTTACGGGCAGTGTGAATACAAAGATAACTGAGTTATTTAGCTTTTTCTTACCCCAGGGATCACTTTAAATAGGACTGAGAATTATTATTTTAAAGAGGACTACGTGAAAACACCCTCACACAGTTAGCTGGCTAGATGGGGGTGGCAAAAATGTGGACCAGTCCCTGACAGGTGACAACCCATACATCAAAACATAGCTATTACGTGCTATTTTGTAACCATGTTTTGTATCTGAAAAGCTCTGTCATTCAGATGTTGTCCCCGGCACGGGGCCTGCGGCGACGGTCCCCGGCACGGGGCCAGAGGCACCACCAAGGTGGGGGGAGCAAGAGGCTGAGCGGGGGCTACGCCCCGAACCGGAGCCGCCGCCAAGGGTAGATGCCCACCCGGACCCTCCCGTATAGGTTCAAGTTTGCAGCTGGGAGTCTGCACCTTTTTTGGGGGGGTGGGGGGGTACTGTCCTTACAGGACTGTCCCCTGACCTTAGAGAGCCGTTTTATTTCTCTATTTGGCGAGGTCAGGGTGTGATGTGGGGTGGGCATTCTATGTTTTGTATTTCTTTGGTTTTGGCCAAGGGTGGTTCCCAATCAGAGGCAGCTGTCTATCGTTGTCTCTGACAGGGAATCATACTTAGTTAGCCTGTTTTCCCACCTATGTTGTGGGGTCTTGGTTTTTGTTAGCTCTGTGAAGCCTGCAGAACGTGACGTTCGTTATTCTTTTTTGTTGTTTTTGTTTGGTGTTCTGAGTAATTAAAGAATCATGAACACTTACCACGCTGCACCTTGGTCTCCTTCTGACGACAAACGTTACAACAACTGATTTCGCGGGCTTCACTTAAGGGCACAAACATTAACATTACCACAGAGTTCTCAGCATGGCACTTGCTTTACATTTGGGCATAGCATCCATTGTTTGTCATGACACCCTACCCTACCATGACACTTTATGTAACTGTATATGGCCAGTGCTCATTTAAAGTACTACTTAAATAGTTTTTATGGGTATATGTACTTTACTTTACTATTGATATTTTTTACAGCTTTTACAGCTTTTTAGCTTAATATGAGGAATTTATTTTCTACTTTTGATACTGAAGTATATTTAAAACCAAATACTTTTAGACTTTTGCTCAAGTAGTATTTTACTGAGTGTCTTTCACTTTTACTTGAGTCATTTTCTATTAAGGTATCTTTACTTTTACTCAAGTATGACGTCTGGGTACGTTTTCCACCTCTGGGTTCATGGTGATTCCCTCTTCCCTCCAACTGGTGTAGTTGTGTTGTGTCACTGGTAATATGTCAGAATATAAACAATGCAGTTATTCACCCCGCAAGGCAATCAAACAAGCTAAATGTCAGTATAGAGACAAAGTGGAGTCGCAATTCAACGGCTCAGACACGAGACATATGTGGCAGGGAATACAGACAATCACGGACTACAAAAGGAAAAACAGCCACATCGCAGAGACCGACGTCTTGCTTCTGGACAGGCTAAACACATCCTTCGCACACTTTGAGGATAACACAGTGCCACCGACACCGGTCCACTACCAAGTACTGTGGGCTCTCCTTCTCCGTGGCCGATGTGAGTAGAACATTTAAACGTGTTAACCCTCGCAAGGCTGCCGGCGCAGACGGCACCCCTAGCCGCATCCTCAGAGCATGCACAGACCAGCTGGCTGGTGTGTTTACGGGCATAGTCAATCTCTCCCTATCCCAGTCTGCTGTCCCCACATGCTCAAGATGGCCAACATTGTTCCTCTTCCTTACCTGACACCCTAGACCCACTTCAATTTGCTTACCGCCCCAATAGATCCATAGACGATGCAATCGCAAGCACTCTGCACACTGCCGTATCCCCATCTGGACAAGAGGAATGCCTATGTAAGAATGCTGTTTATTGACTATAGCTCAGCAATCAACACCATAGTACCCTCCAAGCTCATCATTAAGCTCGATGCCCTGGGTCTGAACCCTGCCCTGTGCAACTGGGTCCAGGACTTCCTGACGGCCGCCCCCAGGTGGTGAAGGTAGGAAACATCACCTCCACTCCGCTGATCTTCAACACTGCGGCCCCACAAGAGTGCTTGCTCAGCCCTCTCCTGTACTCCCTGTTCACCAATGACTGCATGGCCAAGCACGCCTCCAACTCAATCATCAAGTTTGCAGACAACACAACAGTAGTAGGCTTGATTATCAACGATGATGAGACAGCCTACAGGGAGGAGGTGAAGGCTCTGGGAGTGTGGTGCCTGGAAAACAACCCCTCACTCAACGTCAACAAAACAAAGGAGGTGATCGTGGACTTCAGGAAACAGCAGAGGGTTCACCCCCCCATCTACATCGACGGGACCGCAGTGGAGAAGGTGAAAAGCTTCAAGGTTATTGGGGTACACATCACTGACACACTGAAATGGACCACCTACACAGACAGTGTGGTGAAGAAGGCGCAACAGAGCCTCTTCAACCTCAGGAGGCTAAAGACCCTCACACATTTTTACAGATGCACAATTGAATGCATCCTTTCGGGCTGTATCACAGCCTGGTACGGCAACTGCACCGTGCGCAACTGCAAGGCTCTCCTTGGTAGTGCGGTCAGGCCAGCGCATTACCGGGGGCAAACTACCCGCCCTCCAGGACACCTACAGCACCCGATGTCACAGGAAGGCCAAAAAGATCATCAAGGACATCAACCACCCTAGCCACTGCCTGTTCACCCCGTTGTTCATCCAGAAGACAAGGTCAGTACAGGTGCATCAAAACTGGGTAAAGCATAAATTTAGCATCAGCAAAATGACTGGAAGTCTAAAGGAACAGCTCGCATGCTAGTAATTGCTATAATGCTAGTTAGAAACGTCCTTCAAATTCAACGCAGAGACATAAAATGGTATCCACTAGTTCATTTCACCCTGGGGAAGTAGATAAACGGTTTCATTGCCAAAATCCCAAAATATCCCTTTAACACTAATGACATCATTGGTGACCTGCTATCCACCCTGACTCACCAGCTAGCTACTGCCTCGGAGGGAAGTGAGTGTGCACTCAACACCATATATTACTTTGTACAGGGGAGTGCATAGAAGAGGCAGGAAGGGGGAAAGTGGCTCATTATAATAATATGGGGATTAATATTATTATTGGAAGGTGTTCGGTAAACATCGCTGTCCCCTTAGCATATACAGTAGCTCCTGGACAAGTAGTGTGATGAAAACGAGGGGAACAGTTTTCCCAATAAGTAGAATTGTGTCTGGTTTACCCATTTCTATGCACACAGCACACCAAACATTTAGAACACCTTCCATATATTGATTTGCACCACCCCTTTTATATACGACCACATACACTGAGTGTAAAAAAACATTAAGCCCGCCATGGACTCCAAAAGAAGGAGTCTGTCACACCCTGGCCATAGAGGTTTTTATTCTCTATTTTGGTTAGGCCAGGGTGACAAGGGTGGGATTCTAGTTTTTTTTATTTCTATGTTGGTGTCGTTCCCAATCAGAGGCAGCTAGCTGTCTATCATTGTCTCTGATTGGGGATCATATATAAGTTGTCCTTTTTCGTTTGGGTTTTGTGGGTCGTTTTTTTCTGTTTAGTGTCTGCACCTGACAGAACTGTTTCGGTTTTCCCGCTGTTATTTTGTTTGAGTGTTTTGAGTATTACATTTATCATGAACACTTACGATGCTGCGATTTGGTCCACTCCTTCATCCCATGACGATCGTTACAGAGACTTCAATGCTTCCCATAGTTGTGTCAAGGGTGCTGGATGTTCTTTTGGGTTGTGGACCATTGTTGATACACAAAAGGAACTGTTGAGTGTGAAAAGCTCAGCAGCACTACAGTTCTTGACACAAACCTACTATCGTTTGTCTTGCCCATTCACCCTCTGAATGTCCCACATACACAATCCATGTTTTAGTTGTATCAAGACTTAAACAATGATTCTTTAACCCGTCTCCTCTCCTTCATCTACACTGATTGAAGTGGATTTAAACAATGATTCTTTAACCCGTCTCCTCTCCTTCATCTACACTGATTGAAGTGGATTTAAACAATGATTCTTTAACCTGTCTCCTCTCCTTCATCTACACTGATTGAAGTGGATTTAAACAATGATTCTTTAACCCGTCTCCTCTCCTTCATCTACACTGATTGAAGTGGATTTAAAAAGATTCTTTAACCTGTCTCCTCTCCTTCATCTACACTGATTGAAGTGGATTTAAACAATGATTCTTTAACCTGTCTCCTCTCCTTCATCTACACTGATTGAAGTGGATTTAAACAATGATTCTTTAACCTGTCTCCTCTCCTTCATCTACACTGATTGAAGTGGATTTAAACAATGATTCTTTAACCCGTCTCCTCTCCTTCATCTACACTGATTGAAGTGGATTTAAACAATGATTCTTTAACCTGTCTCCTCTCCTTCATCTACACTGATTGAAGTGGATTTAAACAATACTTCTTTAACCCGTCTCCTCTCCTTCATCTACACTGATTGAAGTGGATTTAAACAATGATTCTTTAACCCGTCTCCTCTCCTTCATCTACACTGATTTGAAGTGGAATTAACAAATGATAACAATAAGGGATCATAGCTTTCACCTGGATTCACCTGGTCAGTCTTTGTCATGGAAAGAGCAGGTGTTCTTAATGTTTTGTATACTCAGTATATATTTTGTGACAGTGACATTTCTTGACAATCTTTGTTATGAGAAAAATATGATCTAGTTTATCAATTTCTATGTCTATTCTAGAATAGTTATTTCTAAACATGTCACTGTACATTTCCTTGCAGAGACTTGATGGTTCTCTCGTAAGGACATCATAATTACATAGTAAGTAAATATAAAGAGTAGAATATTCTCTAGGTCTTATCTATTTCTACCCCTATTCTATTTCCAAACATGTCACGTGACATTTCCTTGCTGAGACTTGATGGTTCTCTAAGTACATACAGTACTGTATCATGCTGTTTTTCTGACCATCAAAAGACCGTTGATGTGACGTAAATCTTATGATGAATGTGAACTATGGAGAATGTCAGAGCTGTTTCAGATAACAGAGAAGACGAGAGCTCTCTCTCCATTGGCTCTGGTAGATTGTTTCGGCGGGAAACAGCCCCGGGGTGACAGGAAGTATTTTCTTTGGGGGGGGGGGGGGGGCAAAAATCACCCTTTTTCTCTTTTTCCCCTTCTTTTGCTTAATTCTCTTTCATTCTCTCACTACCTGTCTCTTGCTCTCTCTCTCTTCTTCTCTCCCTCCCTTTCTCTACTCAGTCTATCTCCCTTCCCACTCTATTTCTCTCTCCCCCCATCCTCTCTCTCTTTTTAACTGAGCTCAAGGCTGAATGTGAGAGCGTGTGGATGAGAAGGCCATCTCCTTTTCTGTTGCATAACCCCTTCATCACATTGTATTTCCACATGCCGTAACAGAGCAGCGTTTGCTTACTTAAATTAGTTCTTTGCTTTTGCCACCTGAAATTAGTTATTCCCTTTTGCTTACTGATATGATGCATAGGGAATCAAGGATAAGCAGCCCCTTCATTGAGCAACCCAGGGGGAAAAAACAATCTGTTACCTGGAAGAATGAGAGGAAGAGCGCAAAAGGAAGAGAATAAAATAATACATTTTGATAGACAGATTAAGAGAGAGAAGAGGGAGAGCACTTTGTGAGGGAGAGTGAATCGAAGATCGGCATTGAGGAACAGAGCTCATGTGTTTTTTCGTTCGCTCGCTTGTTCATTCATTCGACTGAGTTAGACAAAGGGGCTTGCCAGATTTCAGAGCTCGTTTCCAGTCCCTTCCGGGGACAGTGTGTTATTTGGCAGTGATGCCCACTTCCGCGGCCTTTGTCCAATTAGCATTATGCTGCTCAGCCTGTCTCTGATTAAGAGGGCATTTAACCATGCAACCTCCCTTCCATGCTAGCCTAGCGAAGTTAGCAGGTGCTTAAATCAAATCAAATAAATGTTTATGTGTCAGATGTGCCGAATACAGCAGGTATGCTTTCTTACAGTGAAATGCTTACTTACAGTGAAATGCTTACTTACAGTGAAATGCTTACTTACAAGCCCTTAACCAACAATGCAGTTTAAAAATGAATTACCTAAAAAAAATACGAATAACAAATAAAAGTAAAATATTTTCAGTTTGTGCTAGCAAAACAGTCCTGTAGCTTAATATCTGCTTCATCTGACCACTTCTTTATTGACTGAGTCACTGGTGCTTCCTGCGTTCATTTTTGCTTGTAAGCAGGAATCAGGAGGATAGAATTATGGTCAGATTTGCCAAATGGGGAGAGGGAGAGGGAGAGCTTTGTAAGTGTCTCTGTGTGTGGAGTAAAGGTGGGAGCAGCGCCTAGGAGCGGCACTTCTGGATGAGCGTTTTCCTGTTTTCTTATGGCGATATACAGCTCATTGAGTGCGGTCTTAGTGCCAGCATCAGCCTGTGGTGGCATGTAGACAGCTACGAAAAATACAGATGAAAACTCTAGGTATATGGTGCGGTCTACTGCTTACCATGAGATACTCTACCTCAGGTGAGCAAAACCTCGAGTCTTTCTTAGATATTGTGCACCAGCTGTTGTTTACAAATATACATAGACCACCACCCCTTGTCTTACCAGAGGCTGTTTTTCTATCCTGCCGACACAGTGTATAACCCACCAATTGTACGATATTCATGTTGTCGTTCAGCCATGAACCGGTGAAACATAAGATATTACAGTTTTTAATGTCCCTTTGGTAGTTTAATCTTGCTTGTAGGTCATCGATTTTATTTTCCAATTATCGCATGTTTGCCAATAGAACAGATGGCAGTGGGGGTTTACTCACTCACCTACAAATTCTCAGAAGGCAGCCCAACCCCCTTTTCTTCTGTCTTCTCTTCTCGCAAATGATGAGGATTTGGGCCCGGGAAAGTAGTTTACTCGTCTCTCATGGACTCGTCAGAGTCACTGTCCATGACAATGATAACACTGGCTGCTCCTATGGGTGGTGAGAGAAGAAAGGGAATGCATTCAGTTGCACAACTGAATGCATTCAACCGAAATGTCTTCCACATTTAACCCAACCCCTCTGAATCAGAGAGGTGCGGGAGGCTGCTTTAATCGATGTCCGCATCATAGTCGACCATGGAGCAGTTGGTTGTTGGGGGTTAACTGTCTTGCAGGAGGGCAGAACAGATGTTTCCACCTTGTCGGCTTGGGGATACAAACCAGCGACATTTCGGTTACTGGTCCAACGCTCTTAACCGCTAAGGCGAGAGGGATGGAAGAAGAAGATGGTCAGGACTGTCAGTGGGTGACTGTGTGCTTCTGAGCTGATAATGGCTCTAGACCAGTCGCTGTAGACCTAACACACACGACCACTCTTCTTTAAACAAGCAGGATGACTCTCCTCATATAGTCTTTTTGAGATGTGTGTGTCTGTGTGTGTGAAGCAAGGGGGATGCTTAGGTTTCTCTCTGATACTCTATTTTTTAACACCTTTTTGCTTTGACTAAGGTCTCTCTCGCTGTGTTCTCTGTCACACAAAGGTTATCTGGAGTGAGGTGCGTGTGCCGCCAATAACGTTGATGCTCTGCCAAGCCCAGCTGGCGGGCGCCCAGCATAGGGCAGAGTGTGTCTGCACTCTGTAGTCATTCGCTTTAAAAGGAGACACATCACAGGAACCGTAATGGCCGCAAAGAACCCCGCGAGTCCAGCTAAAAGATCTAAAGCACACATCACAGGAACCGTAATGGCCGCAAAGAACCCCGCCAGTCCAGCTAAAAGATCCAAAGCACACATCACAGGAACCGTGATGGCCGCAAAGAACCCCGCCAGTCCAGCTAAAAGATCCAAAGCACACATCACAGTCCGCAAAGCTGTCGCTTGTTTTCTAGCCTGACAGAGGGTGGGCTTGGTTCGGACTCAGATCAACCGAACGTGGGTTGCCATGGCAACGGGAGTGCTCCGTTACATTTCCCCATTCAGTAAACTGTTGCTGCATGAGGGCCCAAGGCCTTGCACGGAAGGATGGAGAGTATGGATGCCAGAATCTAGCCATGTTAGTTCCAGGGAGGGTAGGGTCTGTGCCAAGTCCTTCCCCGCCAGAGGACACCTCGTGCTGGGGGAACATCTCCCCCTGCTTGGCATTGAGTAGATGTAAAACCCAGTATATCCCATCTCCTCCTCTTCCTCCTCCGTCACCAAACGATGGTGGATTCATTTTCAATTTTTCTTCAGCAATACTTTGTCTGCAATCTACCTCCATATCAAACCTCCAGCTTGATTCAGGTTAACGCTGCTAATCAGAGCGTGACTGTGGCTGTAGCTGTGGATGCCATATAGAGCAGGTTCCTCCATCTCTCACTGTGTGGGTGGTTCTCCTTCCCTCCTTTTCCTCTGGTCCCAGCAGGGCTTGTTAATACTGGGAGGAGAGCTTGTTCTCCCCAGCTAGCGCCCTCCCTCCTGCCATCTGTGTTTACTGTACTGGAGGCACTGGATGAGGCGCTATAGCTGTAGTTTCTCTATACTCTGGTGGAACGCACACACAGTCACGAAAAGGAGAGATGTTTACTCTATCGTGTTGTGTCAATACGACATTTTTACAGTTATTGGCCAATGCAATGTATGTGTGTGCTAAATTTTACAGTTTTTATAGGTGTGGTGTGGCCAGGTGTGGTTTTATTGTAGTCATTTAGCCTGTTAAGCGTTTCACCTCGTTAGCATGGTGCACATGTCTGTGTTGTTTAGCTACACTGTGACTTTAGGGTCGAGAGCACTGAGGAACACGAACTGTCATGTACTGTCATGTTGTCTTGTCTCTGTCCTTTCCCTTCACCCTGTCTCCCTCTGCTGGTCGTGTTAGGTTACCTTTTCTCCCCCGCTTTCCCCCAGCTGTCCCTTGTCTCCTCTAACTACCCATTCACCCCGTTCCCCACCTGTTCCCTTTTTTCCCTCTGATTAGGTCCCTATATCTCTCTCTGTTTCTGCTCCTGTCCTTGTCGGATTCTTGTTTGTTTGTGTCATTCATGCCTGAACCAGACTGTCGTCATGTTTGCTGTAACCTTGTCCTGTCCTGTCGGAATCTGCCGGTCCATCTGAGCCTACCTATGTTTGGTAATTAAAGAAGCTCTGTTTAAGTTGATTCGCTTTTGGGTCCTCATTCACGCACCGTAACAGAAGAATCCGACCAAGAATGGACCCAGCGACTTCGGATCCTCTCCACTCAGCCGTCGAGATCCAGGGAGCGATGCTAGGCAGACACAAGCAGGAATTGTCTGCTGCTCGACATGCCGTTGAGACCCTGGCCACCCAAGTCTCCAACCTCACAGAACAGGTTCACCATCTCCGCCTCGATCCACCGGCCACTTCCAGGGCTTTCGAATCTCCGGAGCCCAGAATCAATAACCCGCCGTGTTACTCTGGGGAGCCCACTGAATGCCGCTCGTTCCTCACCCAGTGTGATATTGTGTTTTCTCTCCAGCCCAACACTTACTCCAGGAGCACTGCTCGTGTCGCCTACGTCATATCTCTCCTTATTGGACGGGCTCGTGAGTGGGGCACGGCAATCTGGGAGGCAAGGGCTGAGTGTACTAACCAGTATCAAGACTTTAAGGAGGAGATGATACGGGTTTTTGATCGATCTGTTTTTGGGGAGGAGGCTTCCAGGGCCCTGTCTTCCCTATGTCAAGGCAATCGATCCATAACAGACTACTCTATTGAGTTTCGCACTCTTGCTGTCTCCAGTGGCTGGAACGAGCCGGCCTTGCTCGCTCGTCTTCTGGAGGGTTTCCGCGCAGAGGTAAAGGATGAGATTCTCTCCCGGGAGGTTCCTTCCAGCGTGGATTCCTTGATTGAACTCGCTATTCGCATTGAGCGACGGGTTGATCTTCGTCACCGAGCTCGTGGAAAGGAGCTCGCGCTCTCCGTCGCCTCCCTCTCCGCATCACTACCATCTTCCTCTGCCGGCTCGGGTGCTGAGCCCATGCAGCTGGGAGGTATCCGCATCTCGACTGAGGAGAGGGAACGGAGAATCACCAACCGCCTCTGTCTCTATTGCGGTTCCGCTGGTCATTTTGTCACTTCATGTCCAGTAAAAGGCCAGAGCTCGTCAGTAAGCGGAGGGCTACTGGTGAGCGCTACTACTCCTGTCTCTCCTTCAAGATCCTGCACTACCTTGTCGGTCCATCTACGCTGGACCGGTTCGTCAGCTTCCTGCAGTGCCTTAATAGACTCTGGGGCGGAGGGCTGTTTTATGGACGAGACCTGGGCTCGGGAACATGACATTCCTCTCAGACAGTTAAAGGAGCCCACGGCCTTGTTCGCCCTGGATGGTAGTCCTCTCCCCAGGATTCAGCGTGAGACGCTACCTTTAACCCTCACTGTTTCTGGTAATCATAGTGAAACCATTTCTTTTTTAATTTTTCGTTCACCTTTTACACCTGTTGTTTTGGGCCATCCCTGGCTAGTTTGTCATAATCCTTCCATTAATTGGTCTAGTAATTCTATCCTCTCCTGGAACGTCTCTTGTCATGTGAAATGTTTAATGTCTGCTATCCCTCCTGTTTCCTCTGTCTCTTCTTCACAGGAGGAGCCTGGTGATTTGACAGGGGTGCCGGAGGAATATCACGATCTGCGCACGGTGTTCAGTCGGTCCAGGGCCACCTCTCTTCCTCCACACCGGTCGTATGATTGTAGTATTGATCTCCTTCCGGGAACCACCCCCCCCCCGGGGTAGACTATACTCTCTGTCGGCTCCCGAACGTAAGGCTCTCGAAGATTATTTGTCTGTAGCTCTTGACGCCGGTACCATAGTCCCCTCCTCCTCTCCCGCCGGAGCGGGGTTTTTTTTTGTCAAGAAGAAGGACGGGTCTCTGCGCCCCTGCATAGATTATCGAGGGCTGAATGACATAACAGTGAAGAATCGTTATCCGCTTCCTCTTATGTCTTCAGCCTTCGAGATCCTGCAGGGAGCCAGGTTTTTCACTAAGTTGGACCTTCGTAACGCTTACCATCTCGTGCGCATCAGGGAGGGGGACGAGTGGAAGACGGCGTTTAACACTCCGTTAGGGCACTTTGAATACCGGGTTCTTCCTTTCGGCCTCGCTAACGCTCCAGCTGTCTTTCAGGCATTAGTCAATGATGTCCTGAGAGACATGCTGAACATCTTTGTTTTCGTTTACCTTGACGATATCCTGATTTTTTCACCGTCACTCCAGATTCATGTTCAGCACGTTCGACGTGTCCTCCAGCGCCTTTTAGAGAATTGTCTTTTTGTGAAGGCTGAGAAGTGCACTTTTCATGCCTCCTCCGTCACATTTCTCGGTTCTGTTATTTCCGCTGAAGGCATTAAGATGGATCCCGCTAAGGTCCAAGCTGTCATTGATTGGCCCGTCCCTAAGTCACGCGTCGAGCTGCAGCGCTTTCTCGGCTTCGCGAACTTCTATCGTCGTTTCATCCGTAATTTCGGTCAGGTGGCAGCTCCTCTCACAGCCCTTACTTCTGTCAAGACGTGCTTTAAGTGGTCCGTTTCCGCCCAGGGAGCTTTTGATCTCCTCAAGAATCGTTTTACATCCGCTCCTATCCTTGTTACACCTGACGTCTCTAGACAGTTCGTTGTCGAGGTTGACGCGTCAGAGGTGGGAGTGGGAGCCATCCTTTCTCAGCGCTCCCTCTCTGACGACAAGGTCCACCCATGCGCGTATTTTTCTCATCGCCTGTCGCCGTCGGAACGTAACTATGATGTGGGTAACCGCGAACTGCTCGCCATCCGGTTAGCCCTAGGCGAATGGCGACAGTGGTTGGAGGGGGCGACCGTTCCTTTTGTCGTTTGGACTGACCATAGGAACCTTGAGTACATCCGTTCTGCCAAACGACTTAATGCGCGTCAGGCGCGTTGGGCGCTGTTTTTCGCTCGTTTCGAGTTCGTGATTTCTTATCGTCCGGGCTCTAAGAACACCAAGCCTGATGCTTTGTCTCGTCTCTTCAGTTCTTCAGTAGCCTCCACTGACCCCGAGGGGATTCTCCCTGAGGGGCGTGTTGTCGGGTTGACTGTCTGGGGAATTGAGAGGCAGGTAAAGCAAGCACTCACTCAAACTCCGTCGCCGCGCGCTTGTCCTAGGAACCTTCTTTTCGTTCCCGTTCCTACTCGTCTGGCCGTTCTTCAGTGGGCTCACTCTGCCAAGTTAGCCGGCCACCCTGGCGTTCGGGGTACGCTTGCTTCCATTCGCCAGCGTTTCTGGTGGCCCACCCGGGAGCATGACACGCGTCGTTTCGTGGCTGCTTGTTCGGTCTGCGCGCAGACTAAGTCCGGTAACTCTCCTCCTGCCGGCCGTCTCAGGCCGCTTCCTATTCCCTCTCGACCGTGGTCTCACATCGCCTTAGATTTTGTCACCGGACTGCCTTCGTCAGCGGGGAAGACTGTTATTCTTACGGTTGTCGATAGGTTCTCTAAGGCGGCTCATTTCATTCCCCTTGCTAAGCTTCCTTCTGCTAAAGAGACGGCACAAATCATCATCGAGAATGTTTTCAGAATTCATGGCCTTCCGTCAGACGTCGTTTCGGACAGAGGTCCGCAATTCACGTCTCAATTTTGGAGGGAGTTTTGCCGTTTGATTGGGGCTTCCGTCAGTCTCTCTTCCGGCTTTCACCCCCAGTCTAACGGTCAAGCAGAACGGGCCAATCAGACTATTGGTCGCATCTTACGCAGTCTTTCTTTTCGCAACCCTGCGTCTTGGTCAGAACAGCTCCCCTGGGCAGAATACGCCCACAACTCGCTTCCTTCGTCTGCGACCGGGCTATCTCCTTTTCAGAGTAGCCTCGGGTACCAGCCTCCGTTGTTCTCATCTCAGTTCGCCGAGTCCAGCGTCCCCTCCGCTCAGGCTTTTGTCCAACGTTGCGAGCGCACCTGGAAGAGGGTCAGGTCTGCACTTTGCCGTTATAGGGCGCAGACTGTGAGAGCTGCTAATAAGCGTAGAACTAAGAGCCCTAGGTATTGTCGCGGTCAGAGAGTTTGGCTCTCCACTCAGAACCTTCCCCTTAAGACGGCTTCTCGCAAGTTGACCCCGCGGTTCATTGGTCCATTCCGTATCTCTCAGGTCATTAATCCTGTCGCAGTGCGACTTCTTCTTCCGCGATATCTTCGTCGCGTCCACCCGGTCTTCCATGTCTCCTGTGTTAAGCCCGTTCTTCGCGCCCCCGCTCGTCTTCCCCCCCCCCCCCCCATCCTTGTCGAGGGCGCACCTATCTACAGGGTCCGTAAGATCTTGGACATGCGTCCTCGGGGCCGTGGTCATCAGTACCTAGTTGACTGGGAGGGGTACGGTCCTGAGGAGAGGAGTTGGGTTCCCTCTCGGGACGTGCTGGACCGTGCGCTGATTGATGATTTCCTCCGTTGCCGCCAGGTTTCCTCCTCGAGTGCGCCAGGAGGCGCTCGGTGAGTGGGGGGGTACTGTCATGTACTGTCATGTTGTCTTGTCTCTGTCCTTTCCCTTCACCCTGTCTCCCTCTGCTGGTCGTGTTAGGTTACCTTTTCTCCCCCGCTTTCCCCCAGCTGTCCCTTGTCTCCTCTAACTACCCATTCACCCCGTTCCCCACCTGTTCCCTTTTTTCCCTCTGATTAGGTCCCTATATCTCTCTCTGTTTCTGCTCCTGTCCTTGTCGGATTCTTGTTTGTTTGTGTCATTCATGCCTGAACCAGACTGTCGTCATGTTTGCTGTAACCTTGTCCTGTCCTGTCGGAATCTGCCGGTCCATCTGAGCCTACCTATGTTTGGTAATTAAAGAAGCTCTGTTTAAGTTGATTCGCTTTTGGGTCCTCATTCACGCACCGTAACACGAACAGTTGCTGTAGGATGAAGTATACACACATATACAGTACAAACACACACGCATATACAGGCACACACGCACATTCACCAACACATACCTGCATTCATAAACACACACAAACACCCACCCAAAACACACAAGTTGGTTTAATTCATATCCCTACCTGCATGCATGTGCACGCACAAATGCACACGGACACACACATGCCCACGCACACACACGAGTTGGTGTAATTATGATCCCTGCTCTTATTATGCATTCAGACATGTCATAAATATCAAAACATGACAATCTGCCAAACAAAGTGTGTGTGTATGCTCTAATTTGCTTTTGTGTGTGGGCTTCTTGTCCTGGCTGAGGGAAACACACACAGTATACACACAGTTTATTATACAGAGTTTATTCACACACTGTTGGACTAACCCAGAGAACTCAGCATTCATGTGATTATACAGTATACACTGCATCAATTCAGGGGCCAGTACAGTGAGCCAAACACTGCATGCATATCTGCATGTTTTACTGAGACTGAAACAGAATGAGGAGGACGTCTATAGTCAGTCTATCAATCAGCCATGACACCAGAAGGTGACTCTGGGATGGTGTTGTCCTGGCAACCATCTGCTACAAAACTGGTCACTGGATATAGAGAAGCGTTAGGGAGGCTTGACGCTCTGTATTCTGGAGATGGAACAAGACATGCTAGGGATACTTTGGAAGGTCATACAAGTTTGTTCTGTACATTTCCTTCGGTTCGTTCCTAATTTACTGATTCCCATCAAGATGACAGAAGGCTACTGGCCACACACTAGAAAGTGCTACTGATTTTAGAACACCTTTTCCAATCCTATTCTATTCCTATTTTTTTGGGGGGGGGGGGATCAAAATATGTAACACTGAAAGGATGTTATTTCCAAGGACCGAATAAAGAAAAAAATAGGTAGATGTTTATATTTTTGAAAGGTTTGGATTTGGGTTGGATAGAGAAGTATTGTTGTTGTGTCTTAAAAGTTGTGTGTATATTATGGTGTGTGATTACCATTACTGTGTGATCCTGCATATTGGCAAGAATTGTAAAAATAATTGCTGGAGAAAAAAAAAGAAACAAACTCTCTGTAGTCAGAAACAGTTAAGATTAGTATTACTGCAACATCATTGTTAAAAAAAAATATATATATATCTGAGAAATTAAGCTAAATGATCACGCCCAAACTGGCCATTTTAATTTATAGGATTCATATACTTTTTTCCAACAATGAGTAAGGAATCCACAGAAATGGTGAAAAGCCACGCGCGAACCCTCCAAACCAATTCCAACCAATGGTGGAAAAAGTACCTGTCACGCTCTGACCTTAGAGAGCCTTTCATTCTCTAATTTGGTTAGGTCGGGGTGTGACTAGGGTGGGTACTCTAGTTTTTGTATTTCTATGTTGGCCTGGTATGGTTCCCAATCAGAGGCAGCTGTCTACCGTTGTCTCTGATTGGGGATCATATTTAGGCAGCCTTTCCCCACTGGTTTTTGTGGGATCTTGTTTGTGTGTAGTTGCCTGTGAGCACTGCATGAGCGGTCCGGTTCGCTTGCTGTTTATGTGAGTTTCCAAATCACGCTGCATGTTGGTCTGAGTATATTTCCAGTTCGTGCGACGAGCAGTACCCTTCTTGTCTTCTAAAGATAACTTACAAGAAAATGACTCAAGTAAAAGTCACCCAGTAAAATACTAATGTACTTAAGTATCAAAAGTAAATCATTTAAAATGCCTTATATTAAGCAAATCAGACAACACAATTTTCTTTTTTATTTACAGATAGCCAGGGCCACAGTTAAATTTACAAACACAGGGCCACTGTTCAATTTACAAACAAAGCATTTGTTTTTAGTGAGTCTGCCAGATCAGAGGCAGTAAGGATGACCAGGGACGTTCTCTTGATAAGTGCATGAATTGGAGAATTTTCCTGTCCTGCTAAGCATTCAAAATGTAATGAGTACTTTTGGGTGTCAGGGAAAATGTATTGAGTAAAAAGTACATTATTTTCTTTAGAAATGTAGTGGAGTAAACGTAACAGTTGTCAAATATAAATAGTAAAGTAGAGATCAATGGCAACCAGTCATTCAGGGCTGTTTTGAGCCCCACATTTTTAGCAAAAAAAATATGTATATTTTTTTTTTTTTGGGGGGGGGGGGGCTTGCCTGTTTTGCATGTTATTTTGGCATTAATACGTGTCACATATCAATTCGCAAACAATGTAAAAAAATATATATATCATTGAATTATTAAAGCCGGATACAAACACGGTTTCTTTTTTTGTTTTCTTGAGTGAGGCAGCTCCAAAATGCAGGTGTTTCAGCCTAGCTCAGTGCTTTCTGTGGTGGTTGGGCGAGCCAGCAGAAAATAGGAGCTTCGCTCGGTGATTGGCTCAGTGTTCTGTCACTCATGGGGACACTACGTCATCACCATGTTTAAGTCCTTAGTAAGGACAGACATCCAAAATTGTAGCCCTTTGGGTCCTGCCATAGAGTTATATTACAAGTGCCCTTCCAAGAAGGCTCAAGGTCATTGGCCACAGATAAAATGACGTGTAATCACGTTATATGTACAGTAGCTTTGATTGGACTGATCATGTAAACATCTTACTTTCAATATCTTAGCTAGCAGTCATCATGAAACAAGTCGGCAATCTACTGGCAAATCCTTTTTACGACATTTTTTTTACTACATGATTCCATTTGTGTTATGTTATAGTTTTGACGTCTTCACTATTATTCCACAATGTAAAAATTTGTAAAAATAAAGAAAAACCTTGGAATGAGTAGCGGTGTCCAAACTTTTGACTGGTACTATAGGTGTTTGTTTTGTCCAGGTGGGAAAGGACACTGTGGAGTGCAATTGAAATTGCCTCATCTTTGGATCTGTTGGGGCGGTGGGTCTAGGGTTCCAGGTGAAAGCAATGATCACTTATTGATGTCCATCGTTAAATCAACTTCAATCAGTGTAGATCATCAACCAGACCCGGTCCATCACAGCAAATCTCTACCAGACCAGGCCCGCCTCAGCACAGCTCTGCCAGACCAGCCCATAACAGCATAGCAAACCAGACCCAGCACGCCTCAGCACAGTTCTATCAGACCTGGCCCATCACAGCACAGCTCTAATAGACCAGGCCCACTTCAACTCAGCCCAGCTCTACACAGCACCGACCACTACCCTGTTGAGGGTAGTGCACCACATGATGCAGTCTATACCATGTATCATTCTCATAATCAGCCCTCATATACTGAGAGTTTGTAGCTTCGCCACAGTGCTCTTCTCCCCACACTAGGTTTGGTTATCCTCCCTACTCTACTCCCATCCCCATGGCAGGCCTCGGACACTTCTGCCCCCAATGGCAGCCCTAACCCTGCAACAGAAACAACACCAAGGCCTCCTTTGCACACCCAGAATGGAGCATTGGCAGCCACTCCGGTCCCCTGCAGCAATCCCACTCCTTTGGCGGGAGCTTCATCCAGGTGGACTGAGCTCTGCCAACACTGCTCTCCCAGTTCCCGCCCCAGCATCCAGCAACTTGAGGGAGGTCTGTCAAATGCTCAGTCTGCTCTGCTCACACGCTGTCAGCTCACTCAACAAATAGCTGCAGATGACCCTACGCCTGTTAGCTCTAATGGGAATGAGCTGAATATCCCCTCTGACTTTAAATCTTGTAGGGAGGTTGGGCTAATGCACCTACATGTGCAAAGTATGATTTAAAAAACGGAGACTCGAAATTGAGCTCAAGTGCATCCTGTTTCCATTGATCATATTTGAGATGTTTGTACAACTTGATTGGATCCAGCAAAATCTGTCAGTTTAAGCTAGAGATAGTTTTAAAAAAATGGGCTAAGTCTCAATCGACCGCATCTACTTATGCTGGCCTTCCGCATCTGCCGTGGAAGGTGACCGATCTACAGCAGTGTATGTCAGACCACGAGACAGACCAAAAATCGGACTTCTCACAAAAACGTAGAGTGGGGCAAAAAAGCATTTGGTCAGCCACCAATTGTTAATCATAGGTACACTTCAACTGTGACAGACAAAATGAGAAGAAAAAAAAGACAGAAAATCACATTGTAGGAATTTTAATGAATTTATTTGCAAATTATGGTGGAAAATAAGTATTTGGTCACCTACAAACAAGCAAGATTTCTGGCTCTCACAGACCTGTAAAAACTTCTTTAAGAGGCTCCTCTGTCCTCCACTCGTTACCGGTATTAATGGCACCTGTTTAAACTTGTTATCAGTATAAAAGACACCTGTCCACAACCTCAAACAGTCACACTCCAAACTCCACTATGGCCAAGACCAAAGAGCTGTCAAAGGACACCAGAAACAAAATTGTAGACCTGCACCAGGCTGGGAAGACTGAATCTGCAATAGGTAAGCAGCTTGGTTTGAAGAAATCAACTTTGGGAGCAATTATTAGGAAATGGAAAACAAACAAGACCACTGATAATCTCCCTCGATCTGGGGCTCCACGCAAAATCTCACCCCGTGGGCTCAAAATGATCACAAGAACAGTGAACAAAAATCCCAGAACCACACGTGGGGACCTAGTGAATGACCTGCAGAGAGCTGGGACCAAAGTAACAAAGCCTACCATCAGTAACACACTACGCCGCCAGGGACTCAAATCTTGCAGTGCCAGACGTGTCCCCCTGCTTAAGCCAGTACATGTCCAGGCCCATCTGTAGTTTGCTAGAGAGCATTTGGATGATCCAGAAGAAGATTGGGAGAATGTCATATGGTCAGATGAAACGAAAATAAAACTTTTTGGTAAAAACTCAACTCGTCGTGTTTGGAGGACAAAGAATGCCGAGTTGTATCCAAAGAACACCCATGAAGCATGGGGGTGGAAACATCATGCTTTGGGGCTGTTTTTCTGCAAAGGGACCAGGACGACTGATCCGTGTAAAGGAAAGAATGAATGGGGCCATGTCTCGTGAGATTTTGAGTGAAAACCTCCTTCCATCAGCAAGGGCATTGAAGATGAAACGTGGCTGGGTCTTTCAGCATGACAATGATCCCAAACACACCGCCCGGGCAACGAAGGAGTGGCTTCGTAAGAAGCATTTCAAGGTCCTGGAGTGGCCTAGCCAGTCTCCAGATCTCAACCCCATAGAAAATCTTTGGAGGGAGTTGAAAGTCCGTGTTGCCCAGCAACAGCCCCAAAACATCACTGCTCTAGAGGAGATCTGCATGGAAGAATGGGCCAAAATACCAGCAACAGTGTAGACTTACAGAAAACGTTTGACCTCTGTCATTGCCAACAAAAGGGTATATAACAACGTATTGAGATAAACTGTTGTTATTGACCAAATACTTATTTTCCACCATAATTTGCAAATAATTTCATAAAAAATCCTACAATGTGATTCTGTCTTTTTTTCTCTCATTTTGTCTGTCATAGTTGAAGTGTACCTATGATGAAAATTACAGGCCTCTCATCTTTTTAAGTGGGAGAACTTGCACAATTGGTGGCTGACTAAATATTTTTTTCCCCCACTGTATGTAGTGTCCGAACGGTTTGGCTCGACGACCCCCATAAACGTCTTGGGACTCGTCTGAAGTCGGTACAGCCGATCTGTCAACTTCTGTCTGTAGCAGTTTGGGCTACACACTAATATGATCCCTCAGTGGAAAGGTGAGACTCTCTCGAACATGTTCGTTGTTTTGCTATAGGACAACCATGGAACTCACAAGACTTGTCTGAAGGTCCCCCGGTAACAGTTGAAATAATGTATGGAAATATATATGGAGACTGTTTAGAGTCAAAAATAAGGGGTTAAATACATGTAAAAAAATAAAATAAAACAAAGAATCCAGATCTTTCTTATCTCTCTCAGATATAAGAGACACTTCAGAACAAACTTTGTTTAGATTTTTGTTTCTCCATGTAGTGAATCTGTTATTCAATGCATTTGTATGGGCTAATAGTGCCCTATTTTTTGTTATTTCTCTGCTACATGTGGAAATTACCACAATGTTCCCACCCTCAATTGCTGAATATGTATTAGCAGCCTGCGTCAGCCTTCGAGAATGAACCTAAACAATACTTTTTGCTCTAGGATAGGAACTACTCTAACTAGGTGTGGCAACTTTAATCCTTGCATGCATGAATAACAGTGTGTTGTTTTATCTTGGGTATACGCCTAGGGGAATTTCTTTAGGGGTGGTATGCTTCCTTATGTGCCTATGGGTCTTTCTCTGGCAAGACATCAGAGCAGATTCCCGCATGAATGACCCGAATGAATGCAGTTAAATGTACTTTGGATAAGATTGAAAGGATACTTGTAGAGCCTACAGTGTCTTTGCTTTGAATAAGCACACAGTGTTTGACATGCATGTGCTCTAGTTTAGGGGTTGCAGCTTCCATGACAACAGAGAACTACAGTATGACATGATATCACATTGCACAACCATAAGTAAGCAAGATAAGGGTAAGACTAAAATTCCAGTTCACAAGCATACATTTCAGTTTCTGACACTGTGTTATTGCTTTCTGCTTCTGGATCTCTAAAGATTCACAATGGATCTACTGCCATCCTATACCCAGACAGAGGAAAGAGATACCAAACAGAAAAACACAGGCACACATCTCCCCAGGGACTTCATATCATGCTAGTGAAATTAAGTAATTGGCTGTTTCAGACAAATAAATACAGAGAAAAACCTTGAATGACCATGCCTGGGCTCCACTTCTTTTTTTCCACTTTCAAATTACCTCACCGTTGCTGGCTTTTTTTGGATGGCACCCCGGAAAAAAAAGTAGAGCCCATCATTACCGTCCAATTTGCTCTCTCTCTCTCTCCTTACACTGACAGATTGTCATATTTTGGCAGGGTTCCCAGCGGATAGAGGAGGCGAGTGAAGGAGTGCAGATAAACGTCCATTACCAGCCACATCGTCTCATTAGAGCGCATTTAGACCCAGGAGCTTCAGCCCCAAAGCTCCAGACGGGATTACTTCCCAACCTTGGTGCCCTCCCAGAGAGCCTCTCACCTGGACTAAAGCCCTGGCTATCCTGCCCTGTTACCCATAAAAGTAACTCTCTCCTTACATTGTCATATTTCACATTTCATATAAACTGACCATTCCATACACAATGGCTTTACAAAGTGTGTGTACTAGAAAAATCCCAGAAATGTAGCAATATAAGTTGATTAAGTACCGCAATAAACATGTTTGTGCATGCACAGCATAACAGAGCCATGAGCAGTTTGAACCGTACCGTCATGAATCCGTCCAGGAGGCCTGAGTCCGCTTTGGGTGGGGCTTGAAGGCGTTCCATGGACCACTTCTCAATGATCGATGACACCTGAGAGTTTTCAGTGTTTAGGATCCGGAAACCCGTCAGGTTGACTCCGCTGTACCGATACGGCTCCATATCCAAAGCAAAAAGATCCTAAAATAAAATAATAGCCCGATTCATGCTTGATACTTAATTATTATTTTTATATAAAGGACAAGTCAACAGTTTGGACACACCAACTCATTTCAGGATTTTTATTTGAACTATTTTTTATATTATAGAATAAGTCAAAATATATTTTATTTTGAGATTCTACAAAGTAGCCACCCTTTGCCTTGATGACAGCTTTGCACACTCTTGGCATTCTCTCAACCAGCTTCACGAGGTAGTCACCTGGAATGCATTTCAATTAACAGGTGTGCCTTGTTAAAAGTTAATTTGTGGAATTTCTTTCCTAATGCGTTTGAGCCAATCAGTTGTGTTGAGACAAGGTAGGGGTGGTATAAAGAAATAGCCCTATTTGGTAAAAGACCAAGTCCATATTATGGCAAGAACAGCTCAAATAAGCAAAACATAAATAAAAATCCACCATTACATTAAAACATGCATATCAGTCAATGCGGAAGATTTCAAGAAATGTTAAAGTTTCTTCAAGTTCAGTCGCAAAAAAACATCAAGCGCTATGATGAAACTGGTTCTCATGCAGTGGGGACCCGTCATTCAGAGCAGGTGGGGCAGAGCCACCCTTTGCCTTGATTACAACTTTGCACACTCTTGGCATTCTCTCAACCAGCTTCATGAGGAATGCAATACAAAAGTCTTGAAGGAGTTCCCACATATACTGAGCACTTCTGGGCTGCTTTTCCTTCACTCTGCGGTCCAACTCATCCCATCTCAATTGGGTTGAGGTCGGGTGATCGTGGAGGCCAGGTCATCTGATGCAGCACTCCATCACTCTCCTTCTTGGTCAAATAGACCTTACACAGCCTAGAGATGTGTTTTGGGTCATTGTCCTGTTGAAAAACAAACGATAGTCCCACTAAGCTCAAGCCAGATGGGATGTCGTGTCGCTGCAGAATGCTGTGGTAGCTATGCTGGTTAAGTGTGCCTTGAATTCTAAATAAATCACAGAAAGTGTCATCAGCAAGCACCCCCACACCATCACACCTCCTCCTCCATGCTCCCTGATGGGAACCACACATGTGGAGATCATCCGTTCACCTACTCTGTGTCTCACAAAGACATGGCGGTTGGAACCAAAAATCAGAGGTCCTCAACTGGCAGCTTCATTAAATAGTACCTGCAAGTTACAACGTCAACACTGAAGGAGCGACTCCGGGATGCTGGACTTCTAGGCAAAGTTCCTCTGTCCAGTGTCCATGTTCTTTTGCCCATGTAAATCTTTTATTTTTATTGGCCAGTGTGAGATATGGCTTTTTCTTTGCAAACTCATCCTTCATCCAGCATCCCGGAGTCGCCTCTTCACTGTTGACGTTGAGACTGGTGTTCTATTTAATTAAGCTGCCAATTGAGTACTTGTGTGGCATCTGTTTCTCAAACTAGACACTAATGTACCTGTCCTCTTGCTCATTTGTGCACTAGGGACTCCCACTCCTCTTTCTATTCTGGTTAGAGCCAGTTTGTAAAGTGAGTAGTACACAGCGTTGTATGAGATCTTCAGTTTCTTGTCAATTTATCGCATGGAATAGCCTTCATTTCTCAGAAAAAGAATGGACTGACGAGTTTCAGAAGAAAGTTATTTGTTTCTAGCCATTTTGAGCCTGTAGTCAAACACACAAATGCTAATGCTCCAGATACTCAACTAGTTTAAAGGACAGTTTTATTGCTTCTTTAATCATTAATTGCAAAAGGGTTTTCTAACGTCAATTAGCCTTTAAAAATTATAAACTTGGATTAGCTAACACAATGTGCCATTGGAACACAGGAGTGATGGAGGCTGATAATGGGCCTCTGTACACCTATGTAGATACTCCATTAAAAATCATCGGTTTCCAGCTACAATAGTCATTTACAACATTAACAATTGTAGTACTGATCAATTTTATGTTATTTAAATGGACAAAAAATTGGATTTTCTTTCAAAAAGAAGGATGTTTCTATGTGGCACCATACTTTGAACAGTGGTGTACATATTCAAACCAGAAGCCATGGATTAAAGGCAAAATCATCATCGAGCTAAAGGCTAGAGCTGCCGCTTTCAAGGAGCGGATTACATACTAAAAATGGAAACCCAGACGCGAGTTGCCCAGTGATGTGAGCCTACCAGATGAGCTAAATGCCTTTTATGCACACTTCGAGGCAAGCAACACTGAAGCATGCATGAGAGCACCAGTTGTTCTGGACGACTGTGTGATAACGCAAGACCTTTAAACAGGTCAACATTCATAAAGCCACGGGGCCAGACAGACGACCAGGACGTGTTCTCAAAGCATGCGCTGAGAAACTGGCAAGTGTCTTCACTTTTCAACCTCTCCCTGACCGAGTCTGTAATACCTAAATGTTTCAAGCATACCACTATAGCCCCTGTGCCCAAGGAAGCGAAGGTAACCTGCCTAAATGATCACTACCCCATAGCACTCACGTCAGTAGCCATTAACACTTTTTCCCCCTCAGGAGACTAAAAAGATTTGGCATGTGTCCCCAGATCCTCAAAAGGTTCTACAGCTACACCATCCTGACAGGTTGCATCATCGCCCGAGGTGGCAACTCCTCAGCATCTAACCGTAAGGTGCTACAGAGGTACATCACTGGGGCCAAGCTTCCTGCCATCCAGGACCTATATACTAGGCGGTGTCAGAGGAAAGCCAAAAACATTTTCAGAGACTCCAGTCACCCAAGTCAGATTGTTTTCTTTGCTACTGCACGGCAAGTGGTACCGGAGCGTCAAGTCTAGGACCAAAAGGCTCCTTAACAGTTTCTACCCCCAAGCCATAAGACTGCTGAACAATTAATCAAATGGTCATTGGACTATTTACATTGACCCCCCCTCTATTTGTTTTGTACACTGTTGCTACTCACTGTTTATTATCTATGCATAGTCACTTCACCCCTACCTAGGACTTACCTGTACCCCCGCACACTGACTTGGTACCCCTTTTTACTTCAGTTTCTTTGGTAAATATTTTCTTAACCCTCTCTTGAACTGCAGTTGGTTAAGGGCTTGTAAGTAAGCATTTCAAGGTAAGGTTGTATACGGCGCATGTGACAAAAAGTTTCCTTTGATTTGCTTTGAAGAAACTTCAAACTTTTGACATTTTCCAGATTGATTGTCCTTCATGTCTTAAAGTAATGATGGAGTGTCATTTCTCCTTGCTTATTTGAGCTGTTCCATAATATTGACTTGGTCTTTTACCAAATAGGGCTATTTTCTGTATACCACCCCTGCCTTGTGACAACAACTGATTGGCTGAAAGGCATTAAGGAAAGAAATTCCACAAATGAACTTTTAACAAGGCACACCTGTTAATTGAAATGCATTCCAGGTGACTACCATGGTTGAGAGAATGCCAAGAGTGTCCAAAGCTGTAATCAAGGCAAAGGGTAGCTACTTTGAAGAATCTCAAATGTAAAATATATTTTGATTTGTTAAACATTTTTTTGGTTACTCCATGATTCCATGTGTTTTGATGTCTTCACTATTATTCTACCATGTAGGACCCTGCAATGAGTAGGTGTGTCCAAACTTTTGACTGGTACTGTATATATAATATTTTTATTACACTCCAAATAGGAACTTATACAGACGAACAACAACTTACAGTCGCACACAAAGGCTACATCTCATCTGCCCACATCCGCGGGCTCACACCCCTATCTCTAATCCCAGAGGTAGCCTGACTGCCATTAGGTACCGAGATGAGATCCTCTGACCCCTTGTGAGACCATATGCTGGTGCGGTTGGCCCTGGGTTCCTCCTAATGCAAGACAATGCTAGACCTCATGTGGCTGGAGTGTGTCAGCAGTTCATGCAAGAGGAAGGCATTGATGCTATGGACTGGCCCGCCTGTTCCTCAGACCTGAATCCAATTGAGCACATCTGGGACATCATGTCTCGCTCCATCCACCAACGCCAACGTTGCACCACAGACTGTCCAGGAGTTGGCGGATGCTTTAGTCCAGGTCTGGGAGGAGATCCCTCAGGAGACCATCCGCCACCTCATCAGGAGCATGCCCAGGCGTTGTAGGGAGGTCATACAGGCACGTGGAGGCCACACACACTACTGAGCCTCATTTTTACTTGTTGTAAGGACATTACATCAAAGTTGGATCTGCCTGTAGTGTGGTTTTCCACTTTAATTTGAGTGTGACTCCAAATCCAGACCTCCATGGGTTGATAAATTTGATTTCCATTGATAATTTGTGTGATTTTGTTGTCAGCACATTCAACTATGTAAAGAAAAAAGTATTTAATAAGAATATTTCATTCATTCAGATCTAGGATGTGTTATTTTAGTGATATCTTTATTTTTTTGAGCAGTGTATTTTGGAGAACTCTCCCAATTTCTCTGCTCGGAAGAATTAATGGGAGTCTTCCTCCCACAACTGCTCTATCTATATCAGAACATCCCAGTATTCATACCTAAATCCTTTCATAAACAACTGGGCTCAATTATCAATCCTTTCATCTGGGATTATAAAACACACAGGATAGGTAAAAAACACCTATGTAAATCCAAGATGGAAGGAGGATTGTCTCTCCCAAATTTGATATTTTATTACTGGGCCGCTAACCTCCGCGCTGTTACGTTTCTGCTCGATGACGCACTTCCGTCATGCAGCTGGCTTAGTATGGAGCGTGAGGAGTGTCAACCCTTCTCTATTGGCGCTGTGATTCTGTCGCCTGTCAATCTGGAGATGTCACTTTATTGTAACAATCATATTATACATAGCACAGTCCGAATCTGGAAGCAAATTAAAGTCCACTTTGAGCTTAGACCAATGTCATTCATGCTCCCTGTCGCCAGGAATCCCTCCTTTGCCCCCTCTAACCTTGATAACACCTTTGAGCGATGGGGACAGTTGGGGATAAGTACCATAGTGGATTTATACATAGAAGGGACCTTTGCTTCCTTTGAGTTGCTGAGGGAAACTTATAATCTTCCCAGAAGTAATTTTTTCAGATACCTACAAATTAGAGACTACGTTAGAAAACACCTCCCAACATTTGGGAAACCTTCCATGTTTGATGGATGCATAAAAATATGCCCCGCCTCAGACAAACTGATATCGCGTCTGTGATGCGTTTCAATCTGTTAGCACACCTTCTACAGATGTCATTAAGGCAAAATGGGCGGAAGAACTAGGGACTGACATATCAGTGGCAGACTGGGAAGAGAGCTTGGAGTATATCCACACATGCTCCATTAATTCCAGACATCGTCTCATACAATTCAAGGTATTTGATCAAATCTGGCAGCCTTTCCTCTCTTACTTGGACGAGTCGGCGCTGTGAATTTGTACTTATTAACACACTCTCAATTGTAATATTTTAATCTACCTTTGGGCAGCATGTGCTGGCCCTGTCACCCGAGCAGTTGGGGGGGGGGGGGGGGGGGGGGGGGGATAGGGGGGAGACATCTACCCTCTTTCTTTCTACATGTCCTTGTTTTGTATGTCGTGTTTTGTAGTATTTGTTTTGTACCCAGAACTCTGGGTCTTGTTGTTCCTGTATGCTCTTTTATGTTTAGATAAGAATTGTATACCTGTCTTATACACCATTCTTGTGTGTGTTCAATAAAAAATATTTGAAACAGACTTAGGAAAATGTAAAACTTTCCTTTTTATTACATGAATTTTATTTGCCCATATATATATATATATATTTGTTTATTTCTTAAACTAAGCAAGTCTATAAAATAAGACTTTGTTCTTAACTATGACGGCCAAACCCAGACGACGCTGGGCCAATTGTGCGCCACCAGATGTGATACAGCCTAGATTTGAGATGCACTGTTTTAGACAGCTGCACCACTCGGGAGACCGAATGAAGTCTTATGACTGAGTATACATTTTTGAAGAAGGTAGCAATGAGGAATCGGCCCAAAAGCGGCCCTCTTTCGGGGGGCTGGAACTGATTGAATCGGCCCAGAATCGTGTGTCGTACTCGGCCCGGAAACAAAATGAATCACATCGGCCGTTTCCGTCTACCGGAAGTCAGCCAACTTTGCCGGCATCTTTCCAGAATCACCCCATAAGCGGCCCGATGTAAATTTAAATAAATATATTTAAAATTACTATATCGGGTAATTTTGTATACAACTATTGTACATTTTATGCATACAAATCATACCCATCCACAAAAAAACATTTTGTGTCAGAGGAAACACCGTACTCCTGGTGACCGTGTCAGAGTGCATGTACCTGGCCCGCCACAGGAGTCGCTACAGTGCTATGGGACAAGGACTTCCCGGCCGGCCAAACCCTCCCCTAACTCAGACAACGCTGGGCCAATTGTACGTCGCCTCACGGGTCTCCCGGGTGTGGCCGGCACGGATCTCGAACCAGCATCTGTAACGACGCAATTTGCACTACGATGCAGTATCAAAATACAAAAATACTACACAAAACTCTTAAAGAATTTTATTTAAATGTTAATTGTATTTTTTGATCACAGAAACAATGACAAAATATGGATAAAATAAATAATTAAACGTTATTTATATAAAGCAGCCCGTGTAATCATCTGCCAGAGAGTAGCCCCAATTGGCCCGAGCCCCAAGTAATACATTTGGGCCAGATAACTCACACCGGAATCGGCCCGAGCTCAATCCCTACATCCTAGCCATAAGTAATACCTCTGAAGGCGGCCCAGACTCGGGCTACATGAATCCGGCCAAGTCTGACTCTTAGCCGAGTTCCGACTCTCAGCCAGAACCGGCCCAGATCCACTGTGATAGCTGGGTCTTCAGGGGGAAATTGGTATTACCAAAAATAAATACAAAAACGTTGGGAGCTATGCCATTCTAAAGAGGTTTATTCTACCTGTAATATTCATGGAAAGATTATTCCATTTAATTAGATCTGCTTTCGTATTGTTGAGTAATGGACAAAAATTATTATATATTTGTTGTTTTCATATTTTTTGTGTTCCCTTAAAGGGTATCTGTAGATCGTGAGTTAATCTTTTTCTTTTTCATATTGCCATTATGATTAAAAACATTTCACGTAAATTGTTTGTCCTGAGATTTGAGTATTCTGAAAATATTTTGAGCAAAGTGGGCATTGAGTTTTCAAAATTGGTCAGGTATATCAAGAGATCGTCTGCAAATAAGTTGAGTTTATATTCATGTTTACCGAAACCCGATACATGTTACATTTGGGTCCTGTCTAATTATTTCTTCAAACGGTTCAATTGCCAGTGTGAACAATAGGGGGGAGAAGGGACATCCTATCTTATGGCCCTTTCTACAGCAATTTTGTCAGATAATGTACAGTATTATTCATGTATATTTTTGCTTTAGGACAGTTATACAATATTTGTATTACATTTATTATTATTTCAGCTGGAAAGATGAACTCTTCCAAAGTTTTGAATAGAAAAAGCCATTCAAGATGATCTAAAGCCGTTTCTGCATCAACAGCCGTTATTGATGAATCTAGATCTTGTTTTTTTTGCGTATTGTATTCACCTGAAACATGTTCTTGTATTTGTTTGCGTCTATTTTTAACAAAGCCTGTTTCATTGACATGTATCACATCTGTTAAGGCTTTTGCCATTCTATGGCTTATACGCTTTGCTATTATTTTATTGTCACGTTTTATTTAGGGTATGAGTCTATGATCAGCAGGGGACTCTCCAGATGTTCTTGGTTTTTAAAATAACTGAAAAAACTGTTTGATACATGGAGCTATGAAGTACTGAATTGAGTGACGTGTGTTGTCATTTGCGTAAATCGGGGGGCTACTTTGTCACAAAATGTTAAATAGGATTCTATGGAAAAGCCACCTATTCCTGGTGTTTCTCTCCATGCGAATGTTTTAAGAGTCTCTAATATTAGCAGCGAGAGGCAGTACACATTAGGAAGTATTTTCAGGAGGCATTTCATTTTGTTTCAGAGGCAGTGGCCTTGATCAAGCTGACATTTTCAAGGTTACCAGGCAGGGCCTTGGTGCGTTGCCATCTATCATGTTGGTACGGAAAGGACATTGCAGTCATCAAACGAGCCACATGTCTGGCTTATGACCAGGTAGATGTCTATAGGTTGTATAAGTGTACTGTGTGTGTGTGCATGTGCGTGTACACATGCACGTGCGAGGGAGCATAATAGACAATGTTTGCAGCACTCCTGTAAGGGCAACACTTTGGATAGCAGTTGTATTGCAGCATTGGCAAGCACTACTGCCACTTTCTTGCCAAACTGGCCTATGTTCTTGGAACAGGCAGGAGCCCAGACTAACAAGTAACAGCATGCCTCTGAAACAGCCCTATAATCTCAGCTCTATTTACAGTTTGCCCATAACAGATTTAAATTCAGCCTCTCTCTACCCTTGTCCTAACCAAATCATTAACCATAATGATCCAAATAGGACAACAGGCCCAGTTGTTGTCTGGGCCATACTGAACCGAAACGATAATAGCCTCATACTGTCTGAGCTATTATCTGAGCTCTCAGTCTCTCGTTCTCTCTCTCCATCCAGGTAAGACACGCTTTTCATCCAGTGTGAACAGCAGGACTCTGGTGGATCAAAGGAACTTTGGAGAACTTCAATCTCCGCCATGAGTCAGAATAGACGAACATATCAAGTGGCTTTAGTTTTCCCTGATTAAAAGTTTTAGAGGTTTATGGACAACAAATTGGGGGTGGGTAGAGAAGCTGTTTAAAGAGTCAACAAAATACTATTGAAAAAAAAGAGTTTAGACTGATACTTTGACAGCTATTATCCTTTTCAACCCTTGGTCTTTAAAGGGTTTTGTCTAAATGTTTTTGACTTCAATAGCACATTGCAGGTGCACTGCCACCAGGACCAAGTAATTAGGTGTCAATATAAAGGAGATGATGTGACCTCTACGGTGTCCATATTAGGACAGCATCTGCAACGTCCATGGATGCTGTCCTAATATGGACACAGTAGTTATCAGTAAGAAAACTCATTTTAATAAGGTGTCGGTGAACATACCAACGTGGTGAAGATGTAGTGGTAGTACTCCGTCATCATTCCCATGGCTAGAGCCTGTGGGAAAACCAGAATACTGACTATGGTCAAAGTGCCTAAACAAATATACAGCATGTGTGAGTGCAGAGTAAATCATTTTTGTGGGGGACAACTTACCTTACACAATGTTGGTAGGAATGCTGTATATAATTAACAAACTGAACACTCAACACAATACAATGTAAATTACTCTGCCTGAAAATGTGTGTTTTGGTAACGGATATGAGCACTTCTCATTAACAATGTAGCAGAGATTAATCATAATGTCTCAAATATGCCTGTGAGCAGAGGCAGAGTTGCTAATTTAAACTGTAATTTGGCATAGAGCCTTCATTATGGAAACACAGTAATGGAACTAATATTCTAAAAGGAGATAAACGAGGAAAATTAGATATCCAAATGAGTCTGATTCAGATGAACAGGAAATGAATTATCAAACTGTAGGTACTGGACCTGTATGAGGTATTCAAGGAGGGATCATTCTGGAGCTAATTCATATACAGTGGGGCAAAAAAAAGTATTTATTGTGCAAGTTCTCCCACTTAAAAAGATGAGGCCAGTAATTTTCATCATAGGTACACTTCAACTATGACAGACAAAATGAGAGAAAAAAAATCCTGAAAAATCACATTGTAGGATTTTTAATTAATTTATTTGCAAATTCTGGTGGAAAATACATATTTGGTCAATAACAAAAGTTTCTCAATACTTTGTTATATACCCTTTGTTGGCAATGACAGAGGTCAAACGTTTTCTGTAAGTCTTCACAAGGTTTTCACACACTGTTGCTGGTATTTTGGCCCATTACTCCATGCAGATCTCCTCTAGAGCAGTGATGTTTTGGGGCTGTTGCTGGGCAACACGGACTTTCAACTCCCTCCAAAGATTTTCTATGGGGTTGAGATCTGGAGACTGGAGACCACTCCAGGACCTTGAAATGCTTCTCACGAAGCCACTCCTTGCCCGGGCGGTGTGTTTGGGATCATTGTCATGCTGAAAGACCCAGACACGTTTCATCTTCAATGCCCTTGCTGATGGAAGGAGGTTTTCACTCAAAATCTCACGATACATGGCCCCATTCAGTCTTTCCTTTACGCGGATCAGTCGTCCTGGTCCCTTTGCAGAAAAACAGTCCCAAAGCATGATGTTTCCACCCCTATGCTTCACAGTAGGTATGGTGTTCTTTGGATGCAACTTAGCATTCTTTGTCCTCCAAACACGACGAGTTGAGTTTTTACCAAAAAGTTATATTTTGGTTTCATCTGACCATATGACCTTCTCCCAATCTTCTTCTGGATCATCCAAATGCTCTCTAGCAAACTACAGATGGGCCTGGACATGTACTGGCTTAAGCAGGGGGACATGTCTGGCACTGCAGGATTTGAGTCCCTGGCGGCGTAGTGTGTTACTGATGGTAGGCTTTGTTACTTTGGTCCCAGCTCTCTGCAGGTCATTCACTAGGTCCCCCCGTGTGGTTCTGGGATTTTTGCTCACCGTTCTTGTGATCATTTTGACCCGACGGGGTGAGATCTTGCGTGGAGCCCCAGATCAATGGAGATTATCAGTGGTCTTGTATGTCTTCCATTTCCTAATAATTGCTCCCACAGTTGATTTCTTCAAACCAAGCTGCTTACCTATTGCAGATTCGGTCTTCCCAGCTTGGTGCAGGTCTACAATTTTGTTTCTGGTGTCCTTTGACAGCTCTTTGGTCTTGGCCATAGTGGAGTTTGGAGTCTGACTGTTTGAGGTTGTGGACAGGTGTCTTTTATACTGATAACAAGTTCAAACAGGTGCCATTAATACAGGTAACGAGTGGAGGACACAGGAGCCTCTTAAAAGAAGAATTTACAGGTCTGTGAGAGCCAGAAATCTTGCTTGTTTGTTATTGACCAAATACTTATTTTCCACCATAATTTGCAAATAAATAAATTAAAAAATCCTACAATGTGATTTTCTGGATTGTTTTTTCTAATTTTGTCTGTCATAGTTGAAGTGTACCTATGATGAAAATTACAGGCCTCTCATATTCTTAAGTTGGAGAACTTGCACAATTGGTGGCTGACTAAATAATTTTTTGCCCCCACTGTAAATACATCTCCAAGTCCAAGAAATCTGAGAAAGTCCAACCCGTCTCTGGATTTCAAAATGGTTCTGAGAAAGACCTAACACAGACACTGACCTGTTTTAGGATCCAGGCGGCCATTTCGTGGCCGCAGTCAAAGATCACGTGGAACTCCTTTGCTTTCTTCATCTCTTTCAGAAGTGGCTTGGCATCCTTGGTATCCGCCGGCAACTGTCGGATCTTCAAACGGATGTTGTATCGGGAGGGTGCCTTGATCAGCTCTTGCAACCGAATAAGACCTGGAGACAAGAAATTTACATCTTATTTGAAACATATTAATTTCAATGTCATACTTATAAGTGTCATTGGTAAGGCAAACAGTTCAGATACAAATATTTTAAATAAAACAGCCCAAATATATGGCTCCCTTCCATAGTTTATTTGATTATCCCACTCACACTTGGCAAACATACACATAGGGCAGTATTCTGAATCTTCTGATCGTGGGCAAATCATTCAATGGTGTCAATGGAAGACTTCAGAATAGCACCCATACAGTACTGAAGAACTGTCAACAGAGCTCTGTACCAACTCAACACATACTCTTCTCATACACCAAAAAGCACTTTATATCAGCAGAGTCCAGCTTCATCCAAGAAGCACCTTAAAATGCTAATTCGAACACTACTCTATTCTAGCGTGGAATGACTTAAATATACAGTGCTTTGCGAAAGTATTCAGCCCCTTTGAACTTTGCGACATTTTGACACATTTCAGGCTTCAAACATAAAGATATAAAACTGTATTTTTGGAGTATGTATCTATCAGTTTTGCACATCGAGAGACTGACATTTTTTCCCAATTCTCCTTGCAAAACAGCTCGAGCTCAGTGAGGTTGGATGGAGAGCATTTGTGAACAGCAGTTTTCAGTTCTTTCCACAGATTCTCGATTGGATTCAGGTCTGGACTTTGACTTGGCCATTCTAACACCTGGATATGTTTATTTTTGAACCATTCCATTGTAGATTTTGCTTTATGTTTTGGATCATTGTCTTGTTGGAAGACAAATCTCCGTCCCAGTCTCAGGTCTTTTGCAGACTCCATCAGGTTTTCTTCCAGAATGGTCCTGTATTTGGCTCCATCCATCTTCCCATCAATTTTAACCATCTTCCCTGTCCCTGCTGAAGAAAAGCAGGCCCAAACCATGATGCTGTCACCACCATGTTTGACAGTGGGGATGGTGTGTTCAGCTGTGTTGCTTTTACGCCAAACATAACGTTTTGCATTGTTGCCAAAAAGTTCAATTTTGGTTTCATCTGACCAGAGCACCTTCTTCCACATGTTTGGTGTGTCTCCCAGGTGGCTTGTGGCAAACTTTAAACAACACTTTTTATGGATATCTTTAAGAAAAGCCTTTCTTCTTGCCACTCTTCCATAAAGGCCAGATTTGTGCAATATACGACTGATTGTTGTCCTATGGACAGTCTCCCACCTCAGCTGTAGATCTCTGCAGTTCATCCAGAGTGATCATGGGCCTCTTGGCTGCATCTCTGATCAGTCTTCTCCTTGTATGAGCTGAAAGTTTAGAGGGAGGTCTTGGTAGATTTGCAGTGGTCTGATACTCCTTCCATTTCAATATTATCGCTTGCACAGTGCTCCTTGGGATGTTTAAAGCTTGGGAAATCTTTTTGTATCCAAATCCGGCTTTAAACTTCTTCACAACAGTATCTCGGACCTGCCTGGTGTGTTCCTTGTTCTTCATGATACTCTCTGCACTTTTAACGGACCTCTGAGACTATCACAGTGCAGGTGCATTTATACGGAGACTTGATAACACACAGGTGGATTGTATTTATCATCATTAGTCATTTAGGTCAACATTGGATCATTCAGAGATCCTCACTGAACTTCTGGAGAGAGTTTGCTGCACTGAAAGTAAAGGGGCTGAATAATTTTGCACCACCAATTTTTCAGTTTTTGATTTGTTAAAAAAGTTTGAAATATCCAATAAATGTCGTTCCACTTCATGATTGTGTCCCACTTGTTGTTGATTCTTCACAAAAAAATACAGTTGTATATCTTTATGTTTGAAGCCTGAAATGTGGCAAAAGGTCGCAAAGTTCAAGGGGGCCGAATACTTTCGCAAGCCACTGTATACAGAGTCAATGTTTTATTTTTTTATTTCACCTTTATTTAACCAGGTAGGCAAGTTGAGAACAAGTTCTAATTTACATTTGCGACCAGGTCAAGATAAAGCAAAGCAATTCGAAAGGTACAACAACACCCATGGAGTAAAAACATACAGTCAATAATACAGTAGAAAAATAAGTCTATATACAATGTGAGCAAATGGGGTGAGATAAGGGAGGTAAAGGCAAAAAAGGCCATGGGGTCGAAGTAAATACAATATAGCAAGTAAAATACAAATTGAAATAAACACTGGACTGGTAGATTTGCAGTAGAAATAGCAAAATAAATAAATAAATAAATACAGTAGGGGGAGAGGTAATTGTTTGGGCTAAATTATAGATGGGCTATGTACAGGTGCAGTAATCTGTGAATGCTCTGACAGCTGGTGCTTAAAGCTAGTGAGGGGGATAAGTGTTTCCAGTTTCAGAGATTTTTGCAGTTCGTTCCAGTCATTGGCAGCAGAGAACTGGAAGGAGAGGCAGCCAAAGTAAGAATTGGTTTTGGGGTGTGACCAGAGGGATATACCTGCTGGAGTGGGTGCTAAAGGTGGGTGCTGCTATGGTGACCAGCAAGGTGAGATAAGGGGGGACTTTACCTAGCTGGGTCTTGTAGATGACCTGGAGCCAGTGGGTTTGGCGATGAGTATGAAGCGAGGGCCAGCCAACGAGAGTACAGGTCGCAGTGGTGGGTAGTATATGGGGCTTTGGTGACAAAATGGACGGCACTGTGATAGACTGCATCCAATTTATTGAGTAAGGTATTGGAGGCTATTTTGTAAATGACGTCACCGAAGTCAAGGATCGGTAGGATGGTCAGTTTTACAAGGGTATGTTTTGCAGCATGAGTGAAGGAGGCTTTGTTGCGAAATAGGAAGCCAATTCTAGATTTAACTTTGGATTGGAGATGTTTGATGTGAGTCTGGAAGGAGAGTTTACAGTCTAACCAGACACCAAGGTATTTGTAGTTGTCCACATATTCTAAGTTTGAACCGTCCAGAGTAGTGATGTTGGACGGGCGGGCAGGTGCAGGCAGCGATCGGTTGAAGAGCATGCATTTAGTTTTACTTGTATTTAAGAGCAATTGGAGGCTACAGAAGGAGAGTTGTATGGCATTGAAGCTTGTCTGGAGGATTGTTAACACAGAGTCCAAAGAAGGGCCAGATGAATACAAAATGGTGTCGTCTGCGTAGAGGTCGATCAGAGACTCACCAGCAGCAAGAGCGACATCATTGATGTATACAGAGAAGAGAGTCGATCCAAGAATTGAACCCTGTGACAACCCCATAGAAACTGCCAGAGACCCGGACAACAGGCCCTCCGATTTGACACACTGAGCTCTATCAGAGGAATAGTTGGTGAACCAGGGGAGGCAATCATTAGGGAAACCAAGGCTATCGAGTCTGCCGATGAGGATGTGGTGATTGACAGAGTCTAAAGCCTTGGCCAGGTCAATGAATACGGCTGCACAGTTTTGTTTCCTATCGATGGCGTTTAAGATATCGTTTAGGACCTTGAGCGTGGCTGAGGTGCACCCATGATCAGCTCTGAAACCAGATTGCATTGCGGAGGTATGGTGGGATTCGAAATGGTCGGTAATCTGTTTGTTGACATGGCTTTCGAAGACCTTAGAAAGGCAGGGTACGATAGATATAGGTCTGTAACAATTTGGGTCAAGTGTTTCCCCCCATTTGAAGAGGGGGATGTCCGCAGCTGCTTTCCAATCTTTGGGAATCTCAGACACAAAAGACAAGTTGAACAGGCTAGTAATAGGGGTTGCAACAATTTCAGCAGATAATTTTAGAAAGAAAGGGTCCAGATTGTCTAGCCCGGCTGATTTGTAGGGGTCCAGATTTTGACGCCCTTTCAGAACATCAGCTGACTGGATTTGGGAGAAGGAGAAATGGGGAAGGCTTGGGGGAGTTGTTGTGGGGGGGTGCAGTGCTGTTGACCGGGATAGGGGCAACCAGGTGGAAAGCATGGCCAGCCATAGAAAAATGATTATTGAAATTCTCAATTATAGTGGATTTATCGGTGGTGACAGTCTTTCCTATCCTCAGTGCAGTGGGCAGCTGGGAGGAAGTGTTCTTATTCTCCATGGACTTTACAGTGTCCCAGAACTTTAAGTCTGTGTTGCAGGGAGCAAATTTCTGCTTGAAAAAGCTAGCCTTGGCTTTTCTAACTGACTGTGTATATTGGTTACTAGCTTCCCTGAAAAGTTGCATATCACGGGGGCTGTTCGATGCTAATGCAGAACGCCATAGGATGTTTTTGTGTTGGTTAAGGGCAGTCAGGTCTGGAGAGAACCAGGGGCTATATCTGTTCCTGGTTCTACATTTCTTGAAAGGGGCATGCTTATTTAAGATGGTGAGGAAGGCATTTAAAAAAAATAACCAGGCATCCTCTACTGACGGGATAAGATCAATGTCCTTCCAGGATACCCCGGCCAGGTCGATTAGAAAGGCCTGCTCGCTGAAGTGTTTCAAGGAGCGTTTGACAGTGATGAGTGGAGGTCGTTTGACCGCTGACCCATTACGGATGCAGTTAATGAGGCAGTGATCGCTGAGATCTTGGTAGAAAACAGCAGAGGTGTATTTAGAGGGCAAGTTGGTTAGGATGATATCTATGAGGGTGCCTTGATAATTTGTGTGCGATTGAGGGCATAAAGCTTAGATTGTAGGATGGCTGGGGTGTTAAGCATGTTCCAGTTTAGGTCGCCTAGCAGCACGAGCTCTGAAGATAGATGGGGGGCAATCAGTTCACATATGGTGTCCAGAGCACAGCTGGGGGCGGAGGGTGGTCTATAGCAGGTGGCAACAGTGAGAGACTTGTTTTTAGAGAGGTGAATTTTTAAAAGTATTATTTTAAATTGTTTGGGTATAGACCTGGATAGTAGGACAGAACTCTGCAGGCTCTCTCTGCAGTAAATTGCAACACTGCCCCCTTTGGAAGTTCTATCTTGTCTGAAAATGTTGTAGTTCGGAATGGAGATTTCAGAATTTTTGGTGGTCTTCCTAATCCAGGATTCACACACGGCTAGAACATCCGGGTTGGCAGAGTGTGCTAAAGCAGTGAATGAAACAAGCTTAGGGAGGCGGCTTCTAATGTTAACATGCATGAAACCACGGCTATTACGGTAACAAAAGTCATCAAAAGAGAGCGCCTCGGGAATAGGAGTGGAGCTAGGCACTGCAGGGTCTGGATTCACCTCTATCACCAGAGGAACAGAGGAGGAGTATGATAAGGGGACGACTAAAAGCTATGAGAATTGGACGTTTAGAACGTCCGGAACAGAGAGAAAAACAATGTTTCTGGGGGCGATAAACTAGCTTCAAGGTGTAATGTACAGACAAAGTTATCGCATGTGTGGGTGTTGGAACTGAAAGGTTGGATAAGGTATAATGAGCAGGGCTAGAGGCTCTACAGTGAAATAAGCCAATAAACACTAACCAGACCAGCAATGGACAAGGCATATTGACATTAAGGAGAGGCATGCTTAGTCGAGTGATCATAAGGGTCCAGTTAGTAGTGAGGTTGGTTGGGGTAGCGGCGATTCAGACAGCTAGCCGAGCCATCGGTAGCAAGCTAGCATAGGACAGTGTTCTGTTTTTAGCCACTTTGTGCGTTTCCATTAGTAGATTAGTGGGTTTCCGTGTGGTAGAGGGGATCAAGCCAATTGGTAAAATGGATATAGTTATAGTGACCCAAGAAAAATAAAAAATGTCAGAAAATGTTCAGATAGAAGCCGATAAGACAGCTAACGATTAGCGGGCCACAGATGGCCGTTCAGGTAACGTCACGACGAAGGAGCCAGTTGGGTAACTCCCACGTGCAGATAACGTCGGTAGTACAGTCGTAAAGGCCCGGTGGAGCTCCGCATCGGCAGTAAAACAGGTCCGGATAGATGATTGTAGCCCAGAAGTGGTTGATGGAACTCTTCAGATGGCTAGCTCCGGAATAATTGAAGTTTGCTCCGGGACCGACGTCAACCAATGGTCACACGGATAGCAACTAGCTAGCTGCGAGATCCAGGTGTAAATGTTCCGAGCTTTTGGTTGAAATCCGGGGATGTGGAGAGAAAAATAGGTCCGGTATATTCTGGTCTGAGTTGCGTTGTACAAAACTGGCGATAGCTTTTCGAGCTAAAGGATAGCTGATGACCAATACTACCGTTAGCCAGTAAACTTGTTAGTTTCTTGTTATCTCCTTGATATGTCCAGGTTAGCTCCTTGTTAGCTCCTTGTTAGCTTCTAGTTAGCTTCAATTGTGGATTTCAAAAGCACCTTAAAAATGCTAATTCAAACACTACTCCTCTATTCTAGCATGGAATGACTTAAATATATACAGAGTCACTATATCAGCAGAGTCCAGCTTCATCGTAGAAACACCTTAAAAATGTTAATTCAAACACTAATCTATTCTAGCGTGGAATGACTAAAATATATAGTCACTATATCAGCAGAGTCCAGCTTCATTGATGAGGCACATTAAAAATGCTAATTCAAACACTACTCTATTCTAGCGTTTTATGACTTAAATATATACAGAGTCAATATATCAGCAGAGTCCAGCTTCATCCAAGAAGCACCTTAAAATGCTAATTCAAACACTACTCTATTCTAGCGTGGAATGACTTAAATATGTTAGTGTTGGAAAGCGGCAGTCAATCCATTCTCACTTTCTCTCTCCCAAGGTTCTGTTCGGATTTGAGTTTCTGTTTGCCTTACTACTCCCCACTAGATAGGCCCCATGTAACCTTACCACCGCCTCATACTGAGCAACAGTCTGCACCTTTCATTCTCCCACCCGCACTCAGCTAGAAACCTCTCAGAGAGACACTGATGGGATTACAATGAGTTTCTCCTCTCCACCGAGGACTTCTGAGCCTTGGAATGAAATAGGGCTGGATTGATGGTAGAAATTATTACTTGTCATGGGTCTAAAAATTGATGGGATTGGGAGGGAGTCTGGGAGAGAGAAGAAAGGGGTTTTGAAGATGCACTTTTGGACTGCTCAGACCATTTTTGTTGGGATGAAGTGCTGTGTGGGCAATTTAAAGGTCTTACTGTGAGTGGGGGCTGATTCTCCCTCTGGAGTTTCAATAGGGATTGCTGTGAAATAAGAATTAGGAATGTGTTCTTTCATGTTAGAAGTAAATACTACAGTTTTTTTTGTGAGTAAGGTAGGTATTTCCAAACTCCCTACTCCAGGGTCTCTCTCCCTTCTCTGTTTTGCTCCATACAGACACTTGGGAGGCGTTAAGCGGAAAATGGTTCCGGGGGGAGCTCAGCATTTGGGGGACCACTGCCAGGGCCGATGTTTGTGGGGCTCTGAATAATGCGTTCTGACATTCCCTCCCCGATCCTCAGAGGGCTGTGTGTAAATATTTAATTTTATCCCCTCTGATAGATCTTTTCGCCAGACGTCAGATAGGGATAAACGTCCTGGAGCATGAAGCTGTGTGATTACAGACGATGTGTGTGCATGCATGTGTGTGTGTGTGTGGTTTACATCACCCAGTCACTGATAAGTGGTGTGTTAACCTAATAAACGCTCCCCCGAGGAGGAAACTATCATCAGGTTTACCTGGTTTCGAGTAACCTTACCTTTAAATACTGTCTAACACCTTCCCTAGAGACCTTTTTAGGGGAATCAATGCAAGCTAGTGGACAGTGTTATGGAGATGAGGTTGAGGATAAATGGATATATCCCAAATTGCACCTTATTCCCTTTAGAGTTGACTACTTTTGACCAGAGCCCTATGGGCCTTAGTCTGAAAGCAGTCCACTACATTGAGAATATTGTGCCATTAAGGACAAGTGGAACAATTGCAAATCAGATGACTCATTGCAGTGGATGGTGAGTTGGACCATTCACCATGACCTTAGCCAAAGGTTAATACACTGTCACCATGCTACAGTGCCGGCTCTCTGCAAAGTGAAATGGATGTGACAAAAACATGGTCACCCTATCACGAACCATACATTTCTAGGAACACCAAAGAATGAATCCTGATGGTTAATCTATCCTCTTGGTCATACTAGATCTACCAGTTGATGGTGAAAGGTAAGACTGAATCCCTAATCAACCTCTAGCCCCTATGCACTTGAGTAGATAGAACCAGATTGGATAGGTGTAGTAGCTTCATATTGCCCTCTGAAAGGACAGTATGAGCTAGGGGTCGATGTGTGATTCAGGGTAAGACACCAACGTTTTAAAAAGAGTTGTAAAGTGTGCCAAAAATACCAAACTTCAACTGAAGAAACCACCGCAATGGGACGTATTCGGCAATAGACTCACCATGCAACCCATGTATTCGTAACAAAGTATGTTCAACAAGTAATTCCGTTCGATGAAGTGGACAACCTTGTCCTTTCAAGGGATCGCAAAATAAGAGACAGACATTGCGATATGTTATCTTCTTTCTCAAGTCGATGAGCACGCGCACTTTGGATGCAGTAGGCCTTGTTAAAATATAACAGTACTCAACGGTGTAAAATATTATTGTGCTTGTAAAAATGCAAATCATGAGCCACTTCGCAAAGTCACAGCAGGCAATCTGGCAGACGGATACAGGAGTGGACGAGGACCCTCAAAGGACGAGTCGGTCTTTTATTCATGGATGCTGTCAGCTTTCACATTCATTCTGCATGGCATTAATCTGAGGAGACTCGAGGAGAGGGTGCTTCTGGGCAATGTGTTTTTTCAGGGCTGCTCACTCATGTAGAGGGCTCCAGTTTTGACATGGAGTACACCTGGAGGACTTTGAGGGGGCTAAAGATTTCATGGCCAGACACTCAATGCTAAACTCTCAGGGGAAAGTATCGAACAGTTCTACTCTTCTGTACCTAAACTCATTTTTGGGAGGAGCACATTTAAGCCGCAGAACCCCTGGATTTATGCAGGGTATAAGTGCCTTGCTCAAGTGCATGACAATTAATCTCCTGCTTTTATTGCCCAGCCCAAGACTCAAACTGGCAACATTCAAGCTACTAACCTTTCGGCCACCTACCACCCCGATAAAATAGTTTGTGTTTGAGTAGCAGTTTGAACTAATACTCAAATATTTTTTTGTCTTTCACCTTTTGATCATCATCATCATCAATCATCCAAGATATCTGTACCTGTGCTGTCGTCATAGACCACAGTGACCGTCCTCCATTTGAAGAAGTGGACCAGTTCCAGGATGGCCCGGCTGAGGGACTGGAAGTCCGGGTAGAGGCTGACGTAGTACGAGTCCCTGTTGTCCGACACCTGGTGCTTCCACTTGGTCTGGATGTGGGGCACCCCCAGGGCATTACAAATGGACTGGACTGCGTTAGCCGATGAGCTGTGGGAGGGGCCAAAGATGGCTGCCACCCCCAAGGACAGCTGGTCACAGGCTGGGGGGGGGGGGGGGGGGGGGGGTAGGAGGCAGAGAGAGGTGTTTGTTAGATTTATGTTTAGGTGGAAGCCTTCGGCTCCTCTCAGCTCTACTGTCGACGCAATGCACCATGGGAATAAGAAAGAAAGACCCTAGTCTATCCCTCATTAGATCAAGATGGATGGCATTGAATCAAGAGGAGTATCGGTCCCACTTTGCATCAAACCACATGGATACTAGTAGGCAGTATCCATGTTCAACTAGTTCAACTAGTAATTTAACTATATTTTGCAGTAGCTTGGTTCAATTCTTAAGGGTAGTTTTAGTGTAGCTTAACTTGTTCCAGTGCAAGGTAGTCGGTAACTTTGTAAACTATATTTTCAGAGCAGCTTCCCCATTACTGCTGGTAGGAGTGTAACAGATTTCTAGTAAGGATCGGACCAAAGCGCAGCGTGGTAAGTGTTCATGATGATTTTAATTAAAGAAACCACTGAATCAAACCAATAACGTGAATTCACAAAACCGAAACAGTACCGTGTGGCCCAAACACCCACAAACCAAAAGTGAAACCCAGGCTACCTAAGTATGATTCTCAATCAGAGACAACTAACGACACATGCCTCTGATTGAGAACCATACCAGGCCGAACACAAAAACCAACATAGAAAAACAAACATAGACTGCCCACCCCAACTCGCGCCCTGACCATACTAAAACAAAGAATAAAATAACAGAACTATGGTCAGAACGTGACAAGGAGTAAGTACATAGCATCTTGATTTACCTAACTAGACTATAAAGCTTACTATAATATAAAAGTTCTCAGCCTGGACTTGACACTTTTTTTGTTGCCATTTGTCACTTATTTATTACAACATTTCTAATCAAGTACTATAACCATATTTCTTGTATATAACTTCATTGAGCACATCAGATGCAATCAGTTTGTAGGTAGCATCAGCAAAATATTTCTCAACAGCTAAACAGAGTCATTCTCAATAAATGTCTATTCCCACATTTCACACCTGCAAAAAAACAGTCACCCTTATTTTTTGTCACAATCTCCCACAAACAAATAAACAAACATAAATAACTACTCCCAGAGATACTCAGAATGAACAATTCTAATAACAGATTTAGCTGTCCTACTATCACAACCTGTATCATTTAGACCACCCTCATGCAATTATTCATGACCTTTTTTCATGGTAGATGAATAATCATTCATTAATAAACAAGGGAGCCTTACTCAATCTATCATAATTCATGTTAAGTCTTCCAATCACAACTTTGATCCCTACCGCCATATGCTCCCACCACACCAGACTAAACTGTAACAGATCTATAACAGATCCGCGGTTCCGTTACAGCACCATCCCAGCCATGGTTTGCATGCTGAACAGTTGACAATCAACATAATTTTTGCCTATATCTGTTGTTTATTGTATTTTAATACAATCAATTGTACTCACAATTCAGCATTTGTCTGCCATTTGTCCTACAATGTTCTGTTGAAAAAACTGAAAAAGAAACTCTCTCTCTCCCCTCCACACATTCAACCCCCTCTCTCTCTCTCTCTCCCCCTCCACACACACATTCAAACTCTCTCTCTCTCTCTCTCTCTCTCTCTCTCTCTCTCTTTCTCTTTCTCTCTCTTTCTCTCTCTCTCTCTCTCTCTCTAATTCAATTTGCTTTATTGGCATGACGTAACAATGTCCATATTGCCAAAGCTTATTTTGGATATTTACAATATAAAAAATAAATAAAAATGAGAATCAAAATTGTCAACGGGACAACAGTAACAACAATAACCAAGTGTCAAAATAACCATACATACATAACCATACATTCAACAATAACAATAAGCATACAGTAGAGTACATGTGCAGGTTGATTGGTCTGTCAGACACTGTCCCTCAACTTATGGCAGGCAGCAATGTAGTGCCCACAGCTCTCTGCGTCCTCCCCCAACAGGACGGGTAGCCTATCCTCATCAGAGAGGTCTTAGCCACGGTGTACTGTCGATTTAGGGCCAGATAGCACTGCATTTTGCTTTGTGCTTGTATTTGTGTTTCCCAATAAGCAATATAGTTTTGTTTTGACTGTGTTGTAATTTGGTTTATCCTGATTGATTGGATGTTCTGGTCCTGAGGCTTCAGTGCATTAGTAGAACAGGTTTGTGAACTCAGCCCCAGGACCAGCTGGATGAGGGGACTCTTTTCTTTGTTCAGCTCTTGGCATTGCAGGGCTTGGTAATGATATGAGAGGGGGTCACTGTATTTGAGATGTTTCCAAAACTTAATTGCTCTTTTTTGAGTTTTTATTATTAGTGGATATTGGCCTAATTCTGCCCTACATGCATTGTTTGTAGTTTTCCTCTGGACATGTAGGAGAATCTTACAGAACTCTGCATGCACGGTTTCAATTGGGTGTTTGTCCCATATGATGAAATCTTGTTTTGCAAGTGGACCCCACACCTCGCTGCCATAAAGTGCAATTGGTTCAATTAAATATTCAATTAGTTTTAGCCAAATTTTAATAGGTAGAATGCCCTGCGTGCTTTCTCTCTCAGCTCCTTCACTGCCTCATTAAGATGTCCAGTTGAGCTTATTTTTAAACCTAAGTAATTGTAGTGTGTACAGTACTCTATATATTTTGTACCAATGGAGAACTTAGGAGATTAAGACAGTTAGAGACACTATGGCCTGTACAAAAGCTGTCCCCTCGTGTGCTCATTAGATCTCTGTTCCTGTGCGGGCATTTGTGTCCCCCCCCCCACACACACACACATTCAATCCCCCCCCCCCCCCCTCTATCTATCTTTCTCTCCTTCTCTCTCTCTCTCTCTCTCTCAGTCCTGGATTCTGTGTGCACTTTAGTTATGGAATTGTCCCAAAAATTCAAACCCCGCGCATCTGACACTCCAGGCAGGCTCAAACAACCGCTCAGAATTTATTTTAAGCCAAGGGTGTATTCACTAGCAACCAAACAGAAGCAAACGGCTATAACAGGGGAGGGACTAACTTGAACATGTCCAATAAGAAAGGCTTGTTTTCTTTGATAATAGTTTCCCGATGCAAAACATTTTGCTACGGTGTGCACTAATGAACACACCCCAGGTCTGCTTCCTTTCCTCCTCAGCCAATCACCTTTTCTGGAGGCCTCAAAGCTGTCAAAGATGTTTATTCTCTGGATGTCATATGTGAGTGTGGTGTTGGGCAGCAGGGTGCGGTTCCTGTTGATTGTGTTCAAGGCAAATTTAAAGGCGAGTTCTTCTGCTCCCGACGGGCCGCTTTCGATGGATTCAAATATTCCTCCTGAAGGATAAAAGAACAGGCGAAAGAACAACAAGGTTAAATCTCAATTCCCTCCTCCCATAATTACAATGGATTCTCCTCCAACACAACATAGGTGACATTGAAGTGTGGGCAGATGATGGATATTGCGGAGGCTATTATAACTGTGCATATTCTTTCCCAGGACATTGTAACGATTCTTTTCTCAGCTCCCTTCATGTCCTTTCCTATTAAACAACGGTGTCATAATCGACATGCGTTAATTGATATGAGCAGTGGAGAGAGAGCTAGCTTTATTATGGTGTTTTGGACTGTCAACTGAGAAGAGCTGCATTTGCATTCACTTACTGGTCTGTGTAATTAACAACGATCAGAGGGGACGGGAGGTGAGTTAAGGGGTCATGACTCCCTCTCTCCCTTCTAGTTCAGACACCTTATCAGGGAGGTTCAGTTTGTAGACCGTGGACGTTAACGGTTAGCACTACCACAAAGCCCAAGGATCCTTCCACCCACACCGTCCAAACCTCTCAGTGAAGTGCAGTTACCATGGCGATTGGAGGTCTCTCCCTCTCTCTCTCAGTAGTGAACTAAGCCCCTTTGAACTTTTTAATTATTTACCATCTCCATGATTGGAAAATGTTGTCCAGATGCTTCGCTTTCATGCTGTTCAGAATCATGAACCGAATTGACAGCAACTAATGTATAGTATTGAAAGGACTCTAAAATCAATTACAGGTAAGGTTATTATGTAGTAGTAGTTTAACATCCAAATACCTCAATAAATAATCCACAAACCTCCTAATAATCCCAATAACATACATGTATTAGATGACAGTACCATCAACAAAAAACTTTTATGTAAACTCCCCTCAAAATTCAAAGTCCACCATTCAACAAAGAAATAGCATACCACTGAGAATGGACTTTGACTACATCTGACTAGATCTGTTCTGCACCCCCCAAAAGCTTTACTCGAGACTTCAAATTGAATGACTAAATGGGGAGGATGAATGAAACTCAAATAAACATTTTCAGATGCATCAAATCAAATCAAATCAAATCAAATCAAATCATTCCAGGAGTTCAGGAGTCCAAAGTTTCTTCCCCATAGCTTTGTTTCCTCGGCGAGCTGAGAGTTTGACGTGATCCAAGCTGAAAGAGTTTCACTGAGCATTAAAGCTGGTTTATTGATTCAATTATAGCAGAGGAGAGAGAGAGAGAGGGAGTGAGAGGAAGAATGAGAGAGGGAGTGAGGGAGAGAGCAAATGAAAGAGGACCAAAGCCCGCTGTCCCAGACCCTCTGCAAAGGGAGAAAGGAGAGAGAGAGACGGAGAGAAAGTGTGACAGACCAAAGGAAGAGAGCATAGGAAGATGGGAAGGGAAGGAGTGAGGAGGACATATAGAGGAAGAGAGGGAACAACGAGAAGACCTCCTAGCAGTGTCAGGAGCAAAAGCAATGATGGAGAGAAGAAAAAACGGGCTCTACCAGCTAAAGGCTTCATCGATAATTGTCATCACCATGCACAATTCTTCTGTGGATTGAACATCACAATAGTCATGCCTCATTTACAAATGCTTAAAACCTCTTGCGACGAGCTATCCCGGATCTGGGAGCGTAATCATAGCCTCAAACTAATTAGCATAACACAGCGGACGTAAATACCCCTAGAAACTTTTCCTATTCATGAAAATCGTCTAGCGTTACAGCCAACGCTAGACAAGCATTTGTGTAAGTTTATCATGGCATAATGCTATGCTAGGCTCTGCTGGCAGCAGGCAAAATTTTCACGAAAATAAGAAAAGCAACCAAATTAAATCATTTACCTTTGAAGAACTTCGGATGCTTTCACTCAGGAGACTCCCAGTTAGATAGCAAATGTTCCTTTTTTCCAAAAATATTATTTTTGTAGGCGAAATAGCTCCCGTTTGTTCATCATGCTTGGCTGAGAAATCGACCGGAAAATGCTACCCATACAACGCCGAACTTTTTTCCAAATTAACTCCATAATATCGACAGAAACACGGCAAACGTTGTTTAGGATCCATCCTCAAGGTGTTTTTAACATATATATTCGATAATATATCCGTCGAGGCAATTGGTTTCTCATAAGAAGCGATGGAAAAATGGCTACCTCAGTATTTTACGCAAGATTTTCTGCGGGAGACACCATGTGACCACTTGCTATATATGGTCCCTTACGGCTATTCTTCAATGGAAATGCGTAAAAAGACGTCACAATGCTGTAGACACCTTGGGGAATACGTGGAAAACGTAAACTCATTCGTAGCTCATTCACAGCCATATAAGAGGTCATTGGCATGAGGCGGTTTAAAAAAATGCGTCACTTCCTGGTTGGATTTTTATCTGGGTTTTGCCTGTAACATCAGTTCTGTGGCACTCACAGACAATATCTTTGCAGTTTTGGAAACGTCAGAGTGGTTTCTTTCCAAAGCTGTCAATTATATGCATAGTCGAGCATCTTTTCGTGACAAAATATCTTGTTTAAAACGGGAACGTTTTTCATCCCAAAATCTTTATAGCGCCCCCAAATGCATAACTGGTTTTAACCGACACATCAGACTGCAAGCTATTGCATCACTGAGAGAGGTGATCTCAGAAAGCTACAGTAACTAACGAGAACAGAGTCCTGCATGGAGTTACAACACCAAGCTATGCCCCTTCAAATTGAGTTGACCTGCTCAATGAGTCCCAAAATGAGTGCTTCCTGCACTGTACTATAGTTCATGCCAGGGAAAAAGCTATGCAGAGAGGGGAAAAGCAATTGATACAGTCTCTTTAACAGAGACTTGGAGAGGGCGTTATAATTACGGTTGCAAAGGGTCGGAAACTTTCGGGTAAATTTCCGTAATTGTTCCGAAAAATTTCCATGGGAAGTTAAGCCCTGGAATTTGGGGAATTTTGCTTAAATACCTCAAAACAATTAGCATATAACGGTAAACCTTTTAAAAATATTTTGGTTAAACTATCCCCAATTCTATGGAATTGCAACCCTCTGCATGCACAGTGCATTCTTCCCTCACATGTGCAGATGATTCTCAAGATCTGCTACACTAATGAGATACTATTGAGCCCACACTACTACATGGTCTGAGCCAAGGACTACATGCTTTCTGGTAAGTTTTGATTACAATACTGGGTGGACGGGAATATATTTTATATGACATATGTGATTTGTTGTTAACTAGTAAATAGTTCGATCCCCCCCCATCGAGGGGGAAACAAGTACAATTCTTAGAAAAAAAGGTGTTATGTGGAACCTAAGAGGCTTATTCGGCTGTCCTCATAAGAGAATCTATGGGGAGAAACCTTTTTGTTTCCAGGTAGAACCCTTTTGCGTTCCATGTAAAAAGGGTTCTTTCTACTCCCTCGCATGCTACAAAGACTAAGGATGCATGAATGAATTACCATGATGATTATTTTGGTTGTGGATTCAATTCATTTAAGGAATCTACTTCCATGAAAGGAATTTGATAGAGCACCATTTCTAAATCCAGGCAGTTCCTAGAATTATGTATGTTCATGTTTCAAAGAATGGTGTATGATTCAAACAGCACAGACAGAACTGGTGTGAAATACTAATTGAAGCAGAAAAGATTGAATATAAAAATGGACTTCTGTTTCAAAACCACAAATTCTCTTTAATGAAAAGAACCAATGCAACAGATTCATTTTTGTCCCCTTAATATGTGTTAGGTTAAGGTCTTACATAGACTGAATAGCTGCAATGTAAGCGAATGGTTAATTATCCTCGTATGAAAGAGAATACAATTAGCTGGATCCACTCAAGGATAAGCTTGTGTTGTGAGGATGGGAGAGATGGGGTTCAGAGAGGTTGGCATGGCAATTGCCTCTGTTTCTGCGACCATGGCGAGGAGATATCACCCATTTGGGAGTCTACGAAGTTCATTCGCTGAAGGAGGGCCGTTACGAGTGGCATGGAGGGATGGTCTGTCTCAGAGACTAATGGGTAAGTGGTACAGATGTGAGACAGCCGTGTGTCGAGCGCCATGGCAACAGCCGAGAAACCCTGTCGCTAGGGTTGGTAGGCTGGTGGCACAGGTACACCCAGTCACTCAGCTACAGCTCCAAGTCTCTGCAAAGTCAATGAATAGCCTTCTCCTGTAGGTGTTTGTTTTATCCAGGTGGGAAAGGGCAGTGTGGAGGGCAATAGAGATTGTATCATCGGTGGATTTTTTGGTGCGGTATGCAAATTGGAGTGGGTCTACGGTTTCTGGGATGGGTGTTGATGTGAGCCATGATCAGCCTTTCAAAGCACTTCATGGCTATGGATGTGAGTGCTATGGGTCGGTAGTCATTTAGGCAGGTTACCTTGGTGTTCTTGGGCACAGGGACTACGGTGGTCTGGTTGAAACATGTTGGTATTACAGACTCGGTCAGGAACAGGTTGAAAATATCAATGAAGATACTTGCCAGTTGGTCAGCACATGCTCTGAGTACACGTCCTGGTAATCCGTCTGGCCCTGCGACCTTGTGAATGTTATGGACGGCAGGTAGCCTAGTGGTTAGAGCATTGGACTAGTAACCCGAAGGTTGCAAGATCGAATCCCCAAGCTGACAAGGTAAAAATCTGTCATTCTGCCCCTGAACAAGGCAGTTAATCCACTGTTCCTAGGTCGTCATTGAAAATAAGAATTTGTTCTTTAACTGACTTGCCTAGTTAAAAAAAAATGTTGACCTGTTTGAAGGTCTTACTTCAGTCGGCTACGGAGAGTGTTCTCATGCATGTGTGTTGCTTGCATAGAAGTGATTTATCTCATCTGGTAGGCTCGTGTTAACTGCTCATTAGAACCTGCTGATCATGTTTAAGATGCATATGAAGTCACTCCACAAAATGTTGGTCATGCGCCGAATACAACAGGAGTAGAACGTACAGTGAAATGCTTACTTACGAGTGCCTTACGAGTGGCTTGAAAATGTACAGTGCCATAAGAGAAGTGTGTTAATATAGTTAAATGGTTTGCTGTCTTCCAGTGAAATAGTCCTGCCAATTCCTGTCAAAAGTGGAGTGGCACTATGCAAGGTAGAGTGTGCTAAAAGTTTTTGCCTTTTAGATTGTAATGATTAAAATTATATGTACAGGGAGTACCTGGTCCAAGATCATCACCCTTATTCCAAGACTCTTTTTGTAGACGGACCAAAGGAAAGACTAATGGAGAAATGGTTAACCCTCCCTAGTGGCTAACTCCATTTAAATAGTGCTGTGTCACAAAGCTCGTTCTTCGCAATCTTACAGTGTGTCAGAATATTTCACCCTGTCAGGAAGAAAACTACACTATCCATCACAAATTAGGCCAGTGTGTGTGGCAGGGGAATGTATCGCTATCTCCCTCCCTCGGACTCATTCCTTTCACCCCCCCCCCCCCCCCTCTCTCCATCGCTCTCTCGTTCAGACTCTTATCAAAATGGGTCTTTATCATACTCTGGTCCATTGTTAAGATTACATAAAGTGACTGTAAAAGTAGACTTTTGCTCTCATCGCAGAGTCGGAGCCAAAGGTCAACCATTAACTCGGGAGGAAGCTCGTTTAATGTTCACTGCTGGGCTCCGGACGAATCAACGGCCAGCAGCAAGGAAAGAGTGGTAGAGATTACTGTAGTGTATTCTCCATCTTGACTAGAGTGATAATTATCAGATAAGGTGAACAGTAATGGTGATCGGGATGACTAAAATCTGAGGGCTCTTGTTTTACAGTCCAAAATGTTGGATTTTAATGGCGATTAGGATCTATGATCCAATAGTTAATTGCAGATAATCAATTCCAGGGGGGCATTTTCACACTTTTAGTTGACACTTAGAAGGAATAAAAAATGGTTAATGTGGACTTAATCCTAACTTGAGATCATTTAAACTTTCATGTATTCATGAAACATGTCTTTAAAGTATATCAAATCAAATTGTATTAGTCACATATGCCGAAAACAACAGGAGTAGAACGTACAGTGAAATGCTTACCTACGAGTGCCTAACCAACAATGCAGTTAAAAAACAATAAGAATAAGAATAAGAATAAGAAATAAAAGTAGCAAGTAATTAAAAAGCAGCAGTAAAATAACAATAGTGAGACTATATACAGGGGGTACAGAGTCAATGTGCGGGGGCAGCGGTTAGTCAAGGTAATTGAGGTAATATGCACATGTAGGTAGAGTTATTAAAGTGACTATGCATAGAGGATAACAACAGAGAGTAGCAGCGGTGTAAAAGGGGGGAATGTAAATCGTCTGGGTAGCCATTTGATTAGATGTTCAGGAGTCTTATGGCGTGGGGGTAGAAGCTGTTTAGAAGCCTCTTGGACCTAGACTTGGCAGTCTATGACTACGGTGGCTGGAGTCTTTGACAATTTTTAGGAGATTCCTTTGACACCACCTGGTAAGGAGGTTCTGGTTGGCAGGAAGCTTTACCCCAGTGATGTACTGGGCCATACGCACTACCCTCTGTAGTGCCTTGCCGTCGGAGGCTGATCAGTTGCAATGCTAGGCAGTGATGCAATCAGTCAGGATGTTCTTGATGGTGCATCTGTAGAAACTTTTGAGGATCTGAGGACCCATGCCAAATATTCTCAGTGTCCTGGGGGGGATTAGGTTTTGTCGTGCCCTCTTCATGACTGTCTTGGTGTGCTTGTTTGTTGGTGTTAGTTTGTTGGTGATGTGGGTCCTCTCAACCTGTTCCACTACAGCCCCGTCGATGAGAATGGGGGAGTGCTCGGTCCTCTTTTTCCTGTAGTCCACAATCATCTCCTTTGTTTTGATCACGTTGATGGAGAGGTTGTTATCCTGGCACCACACAGCTAGGTCTCTGACCTCCTCCCTATTGGCTGTCTCATCGTTGTCGGTGATCAGGAATACCACTGTTGTGTCATCGGCAAACTTAATAATGGTGCTGGAGTCGTGCCTGGCCATGCAGTCATGAGTGAAAAGGGAGTACAGGAGGGGACTGAGCACGCACACCTGAGGGGCCCCTGTGTTGAGGATCAGCGTGGCAGATGTGTTGTTACCTACTCTTACCACCTGGGACGGCCCGTCAGGAAGTCCAGGATCCAGTTGTAGAGGGAGGTGTTAAGTCCCAGGGTCCTTAGCTTAGTGATGATCTTTGAGGGCACTATGGTGTTGAATGCTGAGCTGTAATCAATTAATAGCATTCTCACATACAGTGTTCCTTTTGTCCAGGTGGGAAAGAGAAGTGTGGAGTGAAATAGAGATTGCATCATCTGTGGATCTGTTAGGGAGTAATACAAATTGGAGTGGTTCTAGGGATTCTGGGATAATAGTGCTTATGTGAGCCATGACCAGCTTTTCAAAGAACTTCATGGCTACAGACGTGGGTGCTATGGGTTGGTAGTCATTTAGGGATGTTACCATAGTGTTCTTGGGCACAGGGACAATGCTGGTCTGCTTAAAACGTGTTGGTATTACAGACTCGGACAGGGAGAGGTTGAAAATGTCAGTGAAGACTTGCCAGTTGGTCAGGGCATGCTCACAGTACCCATCCTGGTAATCCGTCTGGCCCTGCGGCCTTGTGAATGTTGACCTGTTTAAAGGTCTTACTCACATCGGCTGCGGAGAGCATGATCAAGCAGTCTTCCGGAACAGCTGGTGCTCTCATGCATGTTTTAGTGTTATTTACCTCGAAGCGAGCATAGAAGTAGTTTAACTCATCTGGTAGGCTCGTGTCACTGGGCAGCTCTCGGCTTTGCTTCCCTTTGTAGTCTGTAATGGTTTGCAAGCCATGCCACATCCAAGGGGCGTCAGAGCCGGTGTAGTCCTGTATTGACGCTTGCCTGTTTGATGGTCCGTCGGAGGGCATAGCGGGATTTCTTATAAGCTTCCAGGTTAGAGTCCCACTCCTTGAGAGTGGCAGCTTTAGCATTTAGCTCCGTGTGGATGTTGCCTGTAATCCATGGTCTCTGGTTGGGGTATTTAGGTACGGTCACTGTGGGGACGACATCATCAATGCACTTATTGATTAAGCCAATGACTGATGTGGTGTGCTCCTCAATGCCATCGGAGGAATCCCGGAGCATATTCCAATCTGTGCTAGCAAAACAGTCCTGTAGCTTTGCATCTATTTCATCTGACCACTTTTTTTTTGATTGAGTCGCTGGTGCTTCCTGCTTTAATCTTTGCTTGTTAGCAGGAATCAGGAGGATAGAATTATGGTCAGATTTGCCAAATGGAGGGCAAGAGAGAGCTTGTATGCATCTCTGTGTGTGGAGTAAAGGTGGTCCAGTGTTTTCCCTCTGATAGAAATTTGGTAAGACCGATTTAAGTTTCCCTGCATTAAAGTCCACGGCCGCTAGGAGCGCCCTTCTGGGTGAGTGTTTTCCTGTTTTCCTGTATGGTGGAAAACAGCTCGTTGATTGCGGTTTTACTGCCAGCATCAGTCTGTGTTGGTATGTAGACAGCTACGAAAAGTACAGATGAAACCTCTAAGTAGATAGTGTGGTCTGCAGCTTATCGTTAGATACTCTACCTCAGTCGAGTAAAACCTCGAAACGCCTTTAGATATTGTGCACCAGCTGTTATTTACAAAAATACATAGTCCACCGTCCATTGTCTTACCAGACGCCGCTGTTCTATCCTGCCGATACAGCGTATTACCAGCCAGCTGTATGCTGATAATGTCGTCGTTCATCCATGACTCCGTGAAGCATAAGATTATACAGTTTTGAATATCCCATTGGTAGTTTATTCTTTCGCGTAGGTCATCAATTTTATTTTCCAAAGATTGCAGGTTTGCTAGCAAAATGTTGTTCATCTCAAACTATGTTCATAACCATGTTCATCTCAAATTAAGATTCAGTCCAACAGGACAAAGAAAAGAGAACAATCTCATTTGTGAGTGGAGGGGGAGAGGGGACAAAGAGAAGCTGAGCTGAGAGAGAATAAGGAGGACAGATAGACAAAGACGAGAGGGGTACACAGACAGACAGACAGACAGACAGACAGACAGACAGACAGACACTAGCTAGATTTCCATCAAATGGGTGACAGATTTTCATGTAAATATTCTTAAAAGTGTTTCCATCAAATTGACTTGTTGCATATAAAAGGCTGTGCATGATGGCATAGTGCACATAAAAATATTACCGAATAATAAAAAACAAGTTAAATGGGTTTCCATTGCATTTTCAACTCAACTGATGTTTTTTTCACCAAAAATGTTGCATTATATAGCAAGTGTGCCCACTCTGTTATTGGCCTATGCCCTCTAGCCAAAAGCTCGTAGATACAGTGCGGGTATAGCTTACATTATGAGATTATTATGGACAAAAAAACGAGATAATTTTTATTTGTCAAATGGCAGCCAAGCATTGATGATCATGTCCCCTGAATAAGACCATCAATATTTATTGGAATGGAGCATCAAGCTCGTCACCTTGCACTTTCACCATCCTGTGAAGTTTATTTGATGTTATTTCATCTATAGCCTAATAAACTGCATGCTTTCCCGATGAGGCACTGTGTGAAGAACACACTCCAAGTTATATAAAATTAAAAGTGTTTCCACAGATATTTCTTGCATCATTTATTTTACAGAGAGAAAAAGATTCCACCTTGTCTAGCTTATTTTTATTTTGTCAACATATGAAAAGTTCTGTTTCTATCAACCCTTAATTGTTTTTATCTGACATGAACGTTACTTGCAGAAAAAGGTTTGATGGAAACCTGGTTAGAGAAGGAGAATAAGAGAGAGAGAGGAGGAACGAAAGAAAAAGGGAGAGAATAAGACAACCTTTCCCTAAATCCTCAGGGTTATAGAGGAACTGATGAAGGTTCCTCTCCCTGGCATTCACAGTCCGTTTCCATACAGAGCATTAGACATTAGACAATGATGGCAGTTTGCTAACATGAGGAAAGGAGCTGGGTGCCTAGCCTGTACAGAAGCATGCAGACACCACTGACCAGAAGGAGAGAAGGGGGGGGGGGGGATTGAGCGTGTGTGGGAGAGAGAAAATGAGAAAGAGAGAGTGAAAGAAAAGAGAGAGAACAAGGAGAGAGAGGAAAAGAGCAAGAGAGTGAGAAAGAGACAGAAATGGCTAAGAGTGAGGGAGAGTCAGAATAAAAGCAAGACAAAGAGTAGGAGACAAACAGAAAGAGTGTGTTTTTGTGAGAGAGAGAGAGCTGGAAAGGAAAAGAGCAAAGAGAGAGAACAAATGGGAAGAGAGGTCAGTGGAGGCAGACAAAAGGCAGTCAATTAAAGGGGAGAAATGGATGGCCTAATAGCCCTGAGAGAACACCTGCATAAACCTCTCCCGCTCTCCTCTCCTCTGTCTCCCTTCTTTCCAGGGGAAGAACATTTCAGCTTTTGGCCCTGGTTCACCCCTCTCACATCAGAACACTGTTGTACACAACAACTAACTGTACTCTGAAACTCAATAATGTCCGAATGTGTGTGTGTGCTTGTTCGCATGTGTAGGCGTGCTTGTGTGTTCATGCATCTCTCTCTCTCTCTCTGTGTGTGTGTGTGTGTGTGCGTGCGTGCGTGTGTGTGTGTGTGTGTGTCGATACTGTAAGCAATTCAGACAGGCATCTGCAATAGGGTATTAGTGCCAGTCAAACATTTGGACACACTTACTCAAGGGTTTTTCTTTATTTGAACTATTTTCTACATTGTAGAACAATAGTGGAGACATCGAAACTATGAAATAACACATATGGAATCATGTAGTAACCAAAAAAGCATTAAACAAATCAAAATACATTTTAGATTTTAGATTCTTCAAAGTAGCCACCCTTTGCCTTGATGACCGCTTTGCACGCTCTTTGCATTCTCTCAACCAGCTTCATGAGTGTGATAGAAAAATTATGGATTTACCTGATATGTTTGATATTAATAGTTAACAATTATATACTTAAGAAGGAAAGAAATTCCACAAATTAACTTTTAACAAGGCACACCTATTAATTGAAATGCATTCCAGGTGACTACCTCATGTAGTGGAATATTCTAAAAAAGTGAGCGAGACTGTCATTTCTTCAAACAATCATCTTTAATTAATATTGATTAATTATTGCAATAATGAAACCGTTGACCCCACGCTCGGAAATGTGTGTTGCCGAGAGCTTAACTGATAATGAAAAAACAGAGATCTTATATAGGACCTAAAAATGTTTAGTCCGGGCTGGTTCCACCCCTCCCATAAGCCACCGTGGTCCATCTCCTGGTTATCTGCACGGGATGTTAGATGCCAGGAAGATGAGACAATGAGGGATTGTTCTAAACTCTTCCAGGCTATCTCTATCTCGGGTCACACAGACCACATCTTGCCTGTGAATGCCAGCTTTAGGTTTTAATCACAAAGTCTTTGTCAGTTCAAGCTATCTCTAGCAAAACCCATTTTCCTTGACCAAACACCCAGACTAACTGCAGGAAGCAGAGTGGAAACCATCCCTTTACAGAAACACAGTACTATTAGTTAAAACCTCTGATGGATAGGGGAGACGCTAGCGTCTCAAGTGGCCAATAGCCTCGGGAAATGCAGAGCGCCAAATTCAAATAAAACGCTATAAAACTCAAACTTTCATTAAATCACACATGCAGGATACTCAATTAAAGCTACACTCATTGTGAATCCAGCCAACATGTCAGATTTTTTAAATTATTTTCGGCGAAAGCATGAGAAGCTATTATCTGATAGCATGCACCCACCTGAACCAGTTGTAAACAAAATAACTAGCGTAGCAGGCGCTACACAAAACGCTGAAATAAAATATAAAACATGCATTACCTTTGACGAGCTTCTTTGTTGGCACTCCAATATGTTCCATAAACATCACAATTGGTCCTTTTTTTCGATTAATTCCTTCCATGTATACCCAAAATGTCGATTTATAAAGCAGGTTTGATCCGGAAAAAAACAGCTTGCCAAAACACAACGTCACTACAAAACATTTCAAAAGTTGCCTATAAACTTTGCCAAAATATTTCAAACTACTTTTGTAATACAACTTTAGGTATTTTTAAACGTTAATAATCGATCAAATTGTAGACGGGGCAATTTGTATTCAATAGAGCAAGTAAAGAAAACATGCCCCTTTTTCCCTCTTGTGTAACTTTTAACAGTGTAACGTTGTTCCAGGATGTGCCTCTTCTTCGTTGCACCAATGATTAACTCCAACCCAATTCCAAAGACTGGTGACATCCTGTGGAAGTCGTAGGAACTGTAAAATTGTCGCTATCAAATATCCCTTGGCAAAGACAACTGAGGGAACGGTCAGAGGCAAAATAATAATAATTCTGAAGAGTTTTTCCTCGGGAGTTTGCCTGCTACATAAGTTCTGTTATAGTCACAGACATGATTGAACCAGTTTTAGAAACTTCAAAGTGTTTTCTATCCACACCTACTAATCATATGCATATAATATATTCCTGGCATGAGTAGCAGGAAGTTGAAATTGTGCACGCTATTTATCCAAAAGTGGAAATGCTGCCCCCTATCCTTAAAAGGTTAATGCGTTTGAGCCAATCAGTTGTGTTTTGTCAAGGTAATTGGTGGTATACAGAATATAGCCCTATTTGGTAAAGTACCAAGTCCATATTATGGCAAGAACAGCTCAAATAAGCAAAGAGAAACGACATTCCATCATTAATTTAAGACATGAATTTCAGTCAATCCAGATAATTCGAACAACCTTGAAAGTTTCTTTAAGTGCAGTCGCACAATGAAACTTGCTCTCATGAGGACCATCAAAGGAAAGGAAGACCCAGAGTTACCTCTGCTACAGAGGATAAATTCAGTAGAGTTACCAGCATCAGAAATTCCAGCCCAAATAAATGCTTCACAGTGTTCAAGTAACAGACACATCTCAACATCAATTGTTCAGAGGAGACTTTGTCAATCAGGCCTTCAATAAGCCAATAATAAGAAGAGACTTGCTTAGGCCAAGAAACACAAGCAATGGATATTAGACCAGTGGAAATCTGTCCTGTGGTCTGATGAGTCCAAATTTGAGATTTTTGGTTACAACTACCTTGTCTTTGTGAGTCATAGAGTAGGGAACGGATGATCTCCTCATGTGTGGTTCCCACCGTGAAGCATGGAGGAGGAGGTGTGATGGTGTGGGGGTGCTTTTCTGGTGACACTGTCTGCAGAGATATGCCATCCCATCTAGTTTGAGCTTTGTGGGACTATCATTTGTTTTTCAATAGGACAATGACCCAACACACCTCCAGGCTGTGCAATGGCTATTTGACCAAGAAGGAAAGTGATGGAGTGCTGCATCAGATGACCTGGCCTCCACAATTACACAAACTCGACCCAATTGAGATGGTTTGGGATGAGTTGGACCGCAGAGTGTAGGAAAATCTGCCAAAAAGTGCTCAACATAAATAAAATGGAACTCCTTCAAGACTGGTTGAAAAGCATTCCAGGTGAAGCTGGTTGAGAGAATTCCAAGAGTGTGCAAAGCTGTCAAGAAAGCAAAGGGTGGCTACTTTGAATGATCTAAAACATTTTAAATACTTTTTTGGCTACTACATGATTCCATATGTGTTATCTTATAGTTTTGAGGTCTTCCCTATTATTCTACAATGTAGAAAATAGTAAAAATAAAAAAAAACCTTTGAATGAGTAGATGTGTCCAAACATTTGACTGATACTGTATGAGAGGACAGGCTAGTTTGTAAGGTTTACGAGGTTAGCATGAATTACCATAAACTGTTTACCAGGTTTAATGTTTGATTTGTTACATTAAATATTTCAGTAATGACTCGAAGAAATTATGGCAATCATCATTTTTTATTGCAAGTAAGAAACTGTTAACCATTGGCTACTAGCTGAGAACTGCTAGCTAACTAGCAAGCTCAAAAACAGCCAACAACTTCTACAGACCCTTAGAAATTGGCGGATCACCCTGCACTGGTGAAAGTGAGAATTGCCAAAAATGCAGTCTGGGGAGAATAATTATTCCGTCAAGGAAAGTTTTTATTTATTTAAAGAGGCATACTAAGACAAAAGAAACATGACACAGTGTTCAAATTATAACACATTAGTGCAGGAAAAGAAGAAAATTATTAAAACACTGGTAGTGAATGCTGGAATTAAACAATTATCTATGCAATTGAGCAAAAGGTGTGCATTAAGGAAACAGACACCTGCCTGAAATAGAAGCCCGTCTCTAATAAGCGCGTGTTGTGTTCAGGGATTTAATCAATTAAATGCCTGTACTATTAATTGAAGTTTTACGGTAAAATACTAGAGTGGAAAGGCATTCTCTGTTACATTAGCCAAACTAAAACCCAACCAGAGAGATATACAACATTTAAGTGACTATTAGCCAAGTGACACACTCCCCATCATAGAAATATTTAATACTAGAGTGGCTTGCCAAACAACAAACAGAATAAAGATATCCAATCCTTGCGTGCCTATGTATTCATTGTTACATTAGCTAAATAACACACTTTCCAACCTAGAGACATATAAGACTAGTGTGGCTATGCCATGATCCAACATAACTCTAGAAGTCTTCTATTTTTTCAGTGGTCGATTTTTTTCTAGCGTGCTCCTTGCCCCTTCCTTTCAGAATCTGTCCCCATGACAAAGAGACACATAATACTCATTTCAAGAACAGGCTAAATATATGAAGTGGTAGTGCAGAAGCTGAACATGAAAGAGAAGAGAAAGAAAAATGATTATTCCAAGACCAGTCACCCATTGAAATTTAGCATGTATTTCAAGGATTGTGGACAATTACACTGCTTGTTGATAGATTTCAGTGAAAGGACACATTTTGTGAATACATGTTTTCCTGTGGCTTTGGGACACAAAGATAACATTCATAATGTACAGTACACCATTGGCACTGTCAATGAAAGTGAATGTTCTGCCTTTCACTCTCTCTTCCCTTGCTAATTTAGACCACTAATCCTGGGGGTAAGTCACCATTCTAACCCTGGTTTAAGGAGGGATCAAGTGCCTGCGTCACAAATGGGACCCTATTCAACCAGGTGAGGGGAGTTCCTTGCGAATTAATGACCTTAATTCATTGATCAAGTACAAGGGAAGAGAAAAAAACAGCTGACACTCAGCCCTGCGTGGAATGAGTTTGACTAGTGCCTTACACAGTACATTACTTTTTACCGAAGCCTTATGGGTTCCCTATAGGGAATAGGGTGCCATTTGGGACACAGCCAACATGGGGCCTCTGTAACCAGGCAGTAGGAGAGGACATGCTTTATTGACTGACTTCTGTCTCTCGCACTTGCTCTCTGGGTGCTATATACAGTGCATTGCGAAAGTATTCGGCCCCCTTGAACTTTGCGACCTGTTGCCACATTTCAGGCTTCAAACATAAAGATATAAAACTGTATTCTTTATGTGAAGAATCAACAACAAGTGGGACACAATCATGAAGTGGACCGACATTTATTGGATATTTCAAACTTTTTTAACAAATCAAAAACGGAAAAATTGGGCGTGCAAAATTATTCAGCCCTCTTAAGTTAATACTTTGTAGCGCCACCTTTTGCTGCGATTACAGCTGTAAGTCCCTTGGGGTATGTCTCTATCAGTTTTGCACATCGAGAGACTGACATTTTTTCCCATTCCTCCTTGCAAAACAGCTCGAGCTCAGTGAGGTTGGATGGAGAGCATTTGTGAACAGCAGTTTTCAGTTCTTTCCACAGATTCTCGATTGGATTCAGGTCTGGACTTTGACTTGGCCATTCTAACACCTGGATATGTTTATTTTTGAACCATTCCATTGTAGATTTTGCTTTATGTTTTGGATCATTGTCTTGTTGGAAGACAAAATCTCCATCCCAGTCTCAGGTCTTTTGCAGACTCCATCAGGTTTTCTTCCAGAATGGTCCTGTATTTGGCTCCATCCATCTTCCCATCAATTTTAACCATCTTCCCTGTCCCTGCTGAAGAAAAGCAGGCCCAAACCATGATGCTGCCACCACCATGTTTGACAGTGGGGATGGTGTGTTCAGCTGTGTTGCTTTTACGCCAAACATAACGTTTTGCATTGTTGCCAAAAAGTTCCATTTTGGTTTCATCTGACCAGAGCACCTTCTTCCACATGTTTGGTGTGTCTCCCAGGTGGCTTGTGGCAAACTTTAAATGACACTTTTTATGGATATCTTTAAGAAATGTCTTTCTTCTTGCCACTCTTCCATAAAGGCCAGATTTGTGCAATATACGACTGATTGTTGTCCTATGGACAGAGTCTCCCACCTCAGCTGTAGATCTCTGCAGTTCATCCAGAGTGATCATGGGCCTCTTGGCTGCATCTCTGATCAGTCTTCTCCTTGTATGAGCTGAAAGTTTAGAGGGACGGCCAGGTCTTGGTAGATTTGCAGTGGTCTGATACTCCTTCCATTCCAATATTATCGCTTGCACAGTGCTCCTTCCGCGCTTTTGACGGACCTCTGAGACTATCACAGTGCAGGTGCATTTATACGGAGACTTTATTACACACAGGTGGATTGTATTTATCATCATTAGTCATTTAGGTCAACATTGGATCATTCAGAGATCCTCACTGAACTTCTGGAGAGAGTTTGCTGCACTGAAAGTAAAGGGGCTGAATAATTTTGCACACCCAATTTTTCAGTTTTTGATTTGTTAAAAAAGTTTGAAATATCCAATAAATGTCTTTCCACTTCATGATTGTGTCCCACTTGTTGTTGATTCTTCACAAAAAAATACAGTTTTATATCTTTATGTTTGAAGCCTGAAATGTGGCAAAAGGTCGCAAAGTTCAAGGGGGCCGAATACTTTCGCAAGGCACTGTATATACACACACACACACACACACACACACACACATACACACACACACAATAATAATAATAATAATAATAATAATAATAATAATAATAATAATAATAATAATAACAAAGCAACAAACAACATCATAGCCAACCTCCAATTAGTGTCATTATCAAATAAGATGACAGGCTATCTTCTCTGATTTAAACCACTCAAATGTTGCTTTAGCAGTATGCTTAGGGTCATTGTCCTGCTGGAAGGTGAACTTCTGTCCCAGTCTCAAATCTCTGGAAGACTGAAACAGGTTTCCCTCAAGAATTTCCCTGTACCATTAATCATTCCTTCAATTCTGACCAGTTTTCCAGTTCCTGCCGATGAAAAACATCCCCACAGTGTGATGCTGCCAACACCATGTTTCCCTGTGGGGATGGTGTTCTCGGGGTGATGAGAGGTGTTTGGTTTGCTCGAGACATTACTTTTTTCTTGATGGCGAAAAAGCTCAATTTTACTCTCATCTGACCAGAGCTTCTTTGGGGAGTCTGCCACATGCCTTTTGGCGAACACCAAATGTGTTTAATTATTTTTTCTTTAAGCAATGCTTTTCATCTGGCCACTCTTCTGTAAAGTCTAGCTCTATAGAGTGTACGGCTTAAAGTGGTCCTTTGGACAGATACTCCAATCTCTGCTGTGGAGCTTTGTAGCTCCTTCAGGGTTATCTTTGGTGACTTTGCTGCCTCTCTGATTATTACCCTCCTTGCCTGGTCTGTGAGTTTTGGTGGGCGGGCCACTCTTGGCTGGTTTGTTGTGGTGCCATATTCTTTCCATTTTTTAATAATGGATTTAATGGTGCTCTGTGGGATGTTCAAAGTTTCATATATGTTTTTATAACCCAACCCTGATCTGTACTTCTTCACAACTTTGTCCCTGACCTGTTTGGAGAGCTCCTTGGTCTTCATGGTACCGCTTGCTTGGTGGTGCTCCTTGCTTAGTGGTCTTGCAGACTCTGGGGCCTTTCAGAACAGGTGTATATATACTGAGATCATGTGACAGATCATGTGACACTTATTTAGCACACAGGTGGACTTTATTTAACTAATAATGTGACTTCTGAAGGTAATTGGTTGCACCAGATCTTATTTAGGGGCTTCATAGCAAAGGGGGTGAATACATATGCACGCACCACTTTTTTGTTTTGGATTTTTTTGAAACAGTTTTTTTTTTCTTTCACTTCACCAATTTTGACTATTTTGTGTATGCCCATTACATAAAATCGAAATAAAAATCAATTTCACTTCTCATGGCTGATATCCCGCTAACGGGATCGATATGACAACAGCCAGTGAAAGTGCAGGGCGCCAAATTCAAACAACAGAAATCTCATAATTAAAATTCCTCAAACATACAATAATTTCACACGATTTTAAAGATACACTTCTTGTTAATCCCACCACAGTGTCCGATTTCAAATATGCTTTACGGCAAAAGCACCACAAACGATTATGTTAGGTCAGAGCCAAGTCACAGAAGAACACAGCCATTTTTCCAGCCAAAGAGAGGAGTCACAAAAATCTGAAATAGAGATAGAATTAATCACTAACCTTTCATGATCTTCATCAGATGACACTCCTTGGACTTCATGTTACACAATACATGTATGTTTTGTTCGATAAAGTTCATATTTCTATAAAAAAAATCTCAGTATACATTGGTGCGTTATGTTCAGTAGTTCCAAAAACATCCGTTGATTTTGCAGAGAGCCAATCAATTTACAGAAAATGTTGATGAAAATACAAGTGTTAAACATGGACATTTAGATGCACTTCTCCTTAATGCAACCGCTGTGTCAGATTTCAAAAAAGCTTTACGGAAAAAGCAAACCATGCAATAATCTGAGTATGGCGCTCAGAGACCAAAACAGCCAAACAGATATCCGCCATATTGTGCAGTAAATAGATGTCAGAAATAACATTATAAATATTCACTTACCTTTGATGATCTTCATCAGAATGCACTCCCAGGAATCCCAGTTCTACAATAAATGTTTGTTTTGTACGATAATGTCCATCATTTATGTTCAAATACCTCCTTTTGTTAGCGCGTTCAGTTCACAAAACAAAATTCATGACGCGCGTTCACTAAGAGCAGACGAAAAGTCAAAAAGTTCCGTTAGAGTCCGTAGAAACATATCAAACGAAGTATAGAATCAATCACATGGTAAGCGGACATGCAACTAACCTCTACCTAGGCACTACTGCACTACAAGCATCACATTCACCCTGCGGTTGCACGCCGACACACAACCTGCCTCTTCCATCTGTTCTATTGGTCAAAGTGCAATCACTGGAGAATATACTGGATAATCTCCATTCGAGACTACCTACCAACGGGACATTAAAAATGTTAATATCTTAAGTTTCACTGTGGCTGAACAACGACATGGATAATATACAGTTGGCTGGGTCTTCCATGCATCGGCACAACAGAACAGCTACGTCTGGTAAGACGGAGTGGGGGTGTGTCTATTTGTCAATAACAGCTGGTGCGTGATGTCTAATAAAAGGAAGTCTCGAGTATTTCTCGCAAGATGCAAAGTACCTCATGATAAGCTGTAGACCACACTATCAACCAAAAGAGAGTTTAATCTATATATTTTTTAAGTTGTCTATTTACGACCACAAACTGATGCTGGCACTAAGACCGCAATCAACGAGCTGTATAAGGCCATGAGCAAACAAGAAAAATGCTCATCCAGAAGCAGCACTCCTAGTGGCCGGGGACTTTAATGCAGGCAAACTTAAATCTGTTGTAGCTAATTTCCACCAGCATGTCACATGTTCAACCAGAGGGAAAAAACTCTAAACAACAATTACTCCACACACACAGACGCAAACAAAGCTCTCCCTCACCCTCCGTTTGGCAAATCTGACCATAATTATATCCTTTTTATTTTATTGTGTTACTTTTTATTAAATGTTTTTCTGAATTTATTTAGTAAATATTTGCTATTTCTTGAACATCCATGTTTGCCAAGGGCTTGTAATTAATAATTTCACGCTAAAGTCTACAGCTGTTCGGCGCATGTTACAAATAACATTTGATTTGATTTGTAATGCGCAAGACACTCTCCTCTCCCCCATATACTCAAGAGAAAAATGCGTTCTGATCATAAAAATGCAAAGGTTGCCTGTAAACCTAGAAAGAGCAGATTTTACATTGTCACCTTCCTTTAAAACATCCTATTTTTGGGTCCGATAAAACCATGATTTTGGTCAAACTGTATTATCCTCATGATAAATATGAGAATAATAAAAGTGTCTCCCCAGTTCCTGTGCCCTCGCTGGGGCCTGCTGTTGTAATGAGCAAGACACTCTCCTCTCCCCCCATATACTCAAGAGAAAAATGGTTTCTGATCATACAGTGGTTCCTCCTTTAAAAGTTCTGTCATACTGCGGCACTACTTGCGGGCAGCCGCAGCATCTTGTGGCGCGTCATTTAATTGTCAGCCATTTTTCTGTTAATGCAAGTTAGTGCATTTTGTTGACGTTTACTGACACCAGCCATATTCAACGGGTGTTGAGCGCTTGTAAATTCATTTTTCTGCGCTCTGGTACACTCAGACAAGAGTGCTCTGAAATTGGAGGAGATAGCCAGGACCAATTTACGAAAGCTCCCAAATGTCCATTGAGAACGCACAATGAAAATACCATTTAGCTAAGCCAAGAATGATGGGAATAATCCAGTCAAAACGTTGGGTAGTTAGTTAGCCTATAGTTAATATACTGGCAAGTTTGGTGTATAACTACTAACGTTAGGTAGATAGCTAACATACTGCTGTAATGATATGATATGTGGTTCGTAAGGACAGGGTAGCAAACAAATTGTCAGCCAACATAACGTGTAAGGTCATTACTTTATTCCATTGAGTAGCAAGCTACTGTGGGGACAAGCTCTATCGACTCTGTGGTTTGAAGATGCTTTCGGTGCACCGTCGATAGCACGCTGGACTTCGGGCAAGAAGGTTGAGGGTTCGAAACCTGCTCCCTGCTTGCTTCATTTGAAGTCGTGCACAATTGAGTTTGAGTTTATTTTACAGGGACAGTGCACATTAATCAACGTTTCAGTAAAAGTGCCGGTTTTAGCCAGCTGGCTAATTTTCAACCCCAGTCCCTGGGCAGGTTATTAAAAACAATTACAATATAGACAATCATTGAGCAGTGAGCACACACAGAGCAACATAGGACAAGCAAGACATAGCATGCAGACAGAGCAACATAGGACAAGCAAGACGTAGCATACAGACAGAGCAACATAGGACAAGCAAGACGTAGCACGCAGACAGAGCACCATAGGACAAGCAAGACATAGCATACAGACAGAGCAACATAGGACAAGCAAGATATAGCAGGCAGACAGAGCAACATAGGACAAGCAAGATGTAGCATACGGACAGAGCAACATAGGACAAGCAAGACATAGCATGCAGACAGAGCACCATAGGACAAGCAAGAAATAGCATGCAGACAGAGAAACATAGGACAAGCAAGATATAGCATGCAGACAGAGCAACATAGGACAAGCAAGACATAGCATGCGGACAAGCAAGACATAGCATACAGACAGAGCAACATAGGACAAGCAAGACATAGCATACAGACCAAGAAACATAGGACAAGCAAGAAATAGCGTGCAGACAGAGAAACATTGGACAAAAAGACTACATTCATAAAAGCAACAAAGTGTTTCCACACCTCACAACCTACTGACAACAGACAACATGGAAAGCAGCATACACAGCTAGGGATTATGTTCACAAATCTGATTGACCTTTAGCCATGTCTTTATGCATTTTGTGAAAGTGTGATATGTGTTGCAGTTATGTGTGTCTGATGGCAGTGTATTCCATACATGGGAAGCTCTCACAGAGAAAGCGGATTTACTAAAGGTGGTTTTCCTTAAGGGAACTATACAGTCACCTCTCATGGCAGACCGTGTGGATCTGCTGCCATATGTTTGGGTTTTCTGTTTAACAAAAATACTGAGTGGATGGGGAGCCAGGCCATTTAGGATGTTGAATACAAGACATGCGTCGGTGTATTGCACAAGATTTTCCCAACTCAGGAGCTCTTGCTTTCTGAGGATGTAACAGTGATGATGGCTATTGGACTTCCAATAGCCCAATAGCTATGGGCTAGGTTTTAATGTTGTACAGCAAGCTTGGGCCCAACTAGTCAAGCAGTATGTTAAGTGGGGGAGTATCATAGATTTGAAGTACAGTTTTGCTACCTCTGTAGTCAAACAATTCCGTATAAATCGGAAAATAGCTTGGTTGAATTTGGTTATTTGAATTACCTTTTTCACATGTTTTTTAAAAGAGAGGTTGGACTCAAGTATGATGCCAAGGTACTTAAAATCAGATAGCACCTGGAGCTTCTCCCCTGACACATAGACATCTGGCTCAGTAGCATCAGTTGCCCTCTTTGTGAAGAACATGCAAACAGTTTTTTTCACATTGAGTCACTAAGTCACTTTGTAACCTGGACCATTACAGTAGTGAGTTCTTGTGCAGCTTGTTGTTTGCTCTTTGCATGCACATATATCACTGTATCATCTGCATACATTTGAACTTCAGACCCAGTACAGACAGAAGGCAGATCATTAATGCACAGGCTGAACAGGAGGGGCCCCAGTATTGACCCTTGGGGCACGCCCACATCATAGCTAACGGTGGGCGACAGCTAATTGCTCACTCTGACACACTGAGTTCTGCCTTTAAGGTATGTTTTCATCCATCTCAAGGCATCGGGGGAAAAGTTGAACTTGGACAATTTTGTGATGAGAATCTCAAGGATAACTGTATCAAAAGCCTTCCTTAGGTCCAGAAACACAGCCCCAACAACGCCCCCTTTGTCCATCTTGCACTTCACATTTTCCAGAAGAAAGCAGTTGGCCTTTTCTGTGGAGTGTTTCGCCCTGAAGCCAAACTGCATGGAGTGTAATGTGAAAAGGTTGTTGTTGAGGTCGGCAATCAGTTGTTCTGCTACACACTTTTCAACAACCTTTGACACCACAGGTAGAATACTAATAGGCCTGTAGTTACTCACTCACGTCAGCAGGGTCGCCCGATTTAAAGATGGCCGTTATTATGGCCGACTTCCATACCCTTGGAAACACCCCCAGACCAATAGATGTGTTGGTGACCTTAGTAATGGGGCCCATGAGCGACTCTTTGTAGTTTTTAAGAAAGGTAGTCCAGCCCAAACACATCTTTGGCTTTAGAGTTCTAATCACCTTGTTCACCTTTGACTCAGAAACCTCCCTTATGATGAAGACAGGTTGAGCGTCATTCACTAGCACTGAGCCCAAGAAACCAGTGGACGTGTTCTGTGTCAGTACCCTGACAGAGTCAATAAAGTAGGAATTGAAGTCTATTGCTATTTCGACTGCATCCTGTGTTAGATTGTTATTCACCATGATTTATTTTTGCAGTGTTACTATGGTCTTTCCCTGTTAACTTTTTTAGATTCTCCCAGATCAATTTAGAATTTTCCTTTGCTGAACCAATTATCTTAATAAAAAAGTATGCCTTGGCCTGTCTGATTTCTTTCATCACCTTGTTTCTCAATATGGTAAACCTACGTCTGTCATGCTCTAATTTGGATTTTAGGGCTATTTTTAGAGCATAATCTTGTTCTTTCATCAATTTCCAGATTTCTCCATTTGGCCAAGGAAGAGTGCTCTTTTGGCCAGATTTGGATTTGATTTTCTTTAGGAAACCATTTATTGTAGTCTGGATTATGGATAGAAAAACCTGACTATCAGCTTCCACGTCTGTATAGGACAAGAGATCATTCCAGTTAATTCCCTTAATTGCGTTTTCAAAATAGTTTAGTTCACTCTTAGGTATTCTTAGTTGATCCGGCTTTCTAGCAATAGAGAGGTTAAACCTGCTCTTAGACAGCTTTCTGGCTATAAGTGTCAGATTATGATCAGATAGCCCAGTAACCATATTGAATGATTTAGTCACTCTCTGGTTTATTACTGAACACCAAATCAATCTGTGTATTAGAGCAACAAGTCACCCTGGTTGGCCCTTTAACTAGCTGTGTAAGGTCAATGGTATTAGTGATCCGTTTGAGGGTTTTCCTACAAGACTTGTCTTCATAATTAATATTAAAATCTCCCATTAAGATGAACTCTTTCCCAAAATCACAATCCCTAAGCATGTTATTAAACTGATCAAAAAACACACTTTTGGTGGAAGGTGGCCTATACATTCCAATAAGGGTAAAAGACATTTGGGGAGACAGTGTAACGTTCAGGCCAATACATTCTAGTTCATTATCACATGACCACTCCATTTGTTTACATCGGATATGTTCTTTAATGTAAATCATCACACCCTCTCCTCTTCCTTCAATCCAGTCTCTCAGTTTATTATTTGGTTTATATTGACCATTCATTGACAGTAGAGACACAGTAGTGCATTGGGAAGCAAAAGCATAATCAGTACTCTAACTCCCTCTTGGTCGTTAGGGCAAATCTGGTCTGTGATAGGACGAGTGGTTTTCACACCTAGCTCAGCTATTACACTATTCTTTAGCAATGGTTGAGTAGGCTATTGGTCAGCTATTAGCCCCCCTCTCCAACTTGTCTTTTTGTCGAGAGCAAAACGTTTTTATTTTCAATTAAAAATAATTGTTCTGAAAGCAAAAATGAGGCTCCAAAGTAAAAAAAAAAAAAAACTGCAATCAAATATGTTTTAATGGAGCGCAAAACATTAATCATTTTATTTCCCAAAAATATTTTGGGAACAAAAAATGTATTTGAAAACAAAACAAAACTCGCTATCAACCACCCTCCATTTTGGCCATTTGTTGAGTGTCAGTTTGGCTACAACCAATACAGCCTTTCCTGATGGCATCTCAGGTAAGCAGCACTGGGCGTTCTTCCGTCCAACATTTACATAGTTTGTAGTTAGCTTCTACGATTCAGTGTTGGTTCATAACATTCTACTATATTACATAGATACAGTGCCTTGCGAAAGTATTCGGCCCCCTTGAACTTTGCGACCTTTTGCCACATTTCAGGCTTCAAACATAAAGATATAAAACTGTATTTTTTTGTGAAGAATCAACAACAAGTGGGACACAATCATGAAGTGGAACGACATTTATTGGATATTTCAAACTTTTTTAACAAATCAAAAACTGAAAAATTGGGCGTGCAAAATTATTCAGCCCCCTTAAATTAATACTTTGTAGCGCCACCTTTTGCTGCGATTACAGCTGTAAGTTGCTTGGGGTATGTCTCTATCAGTTTTGCACATCGAGAGACTGACATTTTTTCCCATTCCTCCTTGCAAAACAGCTCGAGCTCAGTGAGGTTGGATGGAGAGCATTTGTGAACAGCAGTTTTCAGTTCTTTCCACAGATTCTCGATTGGATTCAGGTCTGGACTTTGACTTGGCCATTCTAACACCTGGATATGTTTATTTTTGAACCATTCCATTGTAGATTTTGCTTTATGTTTTGGTTCATTGTCTTGTTGGAAGACAAATCTCCGTCCCAGTCTCAGGTCTTTTGCAGACTCCATCAGGTTTTCTTCCAGAATGGTCCTGTATTTGGCTCCATCCATCTTCCCATCAATTTTAACCATCTTCCCTGTCCCTGCTGAAGAAAAGCAGGCCCAAATCATGATGCTGCCACCACCATGTTTGACAGTGGGGATGGTGTGTTCAGGGTGATGAGCTGTGTTGCTTTTACGCCAAACATAACGTTTTGCATTGTTGCCAAAAAGTTCAATTTTGGTTTCATCTGACCAGAGCACCTTCTTCACATGTTTGGTGTGTCTCCCAGGTGGCTTGTGGCAAACTTTAAACGACACTTTTTATGGATATCTTTAAGAAATGTCTTTCTTCTTGCCACTCTTCCATAAAGGCCAGATTTGTGCAATATACGACTGATTGTTGTCCTATGGACAGAGTCTCCCACCTCAGCTGTAGATCTCTGCAGTTCATCCAGAGTGATCATGGGCCTCTTGGCTGCATCTCTGATCAGTCTTCTCCTTGTATGAGCTGAAAGTTTAGAGGGACGGCCAGGTCTTGGTAGATTTGCAGTGGTCTGATACTCCTTCTATTTCAATATTATCGCTTGCACAGTGCTCCTTGGGATGTTTAAAGCTTGGGAAATCTTTTTGTATCCAAATCCGGCTTTAAACTTCTTCACAACAGTATCTCGGACCTGCCTGGTGTGTTCCTTGTTCTTCATGATGCTCTCTGCGCTTTTGACGGACCTCTGAGACTATCACAGTGCAGGTGCATTTATACGGAGACTTGATTACACACAGGTGGATTGTATTTATCATCATTAGTCATTTAGGTCAACATTGGATCATTCAGAGATCCTCACTGAACTTCTGGAGAGAGTTTGCTGCACTGAAAGTAAAGGGGCTGAATAATTTTGCACGCCCAATTTTTCAGTTTTTGATTTGTTAAAAAAGTTTGAAATATCCAATAAATGTCGTTCCACTTCATGATTGTGTCCCACTTGTTGTTGATTCTTCACAAAAAAATACAGTTTTATATCTTTATGTTTGAAGCCTGAAATGTGGCAAAAGTTCGCAAAGTTCAAGGGGGCCGAATACTTTCGCAAGGCACTGTACATAAATACCGTATAATGATAAATCGTGCAATTATTATTCCCAAACTAACCAAAAACATTTTCCTATGAATGCCTGTTCTCGCCATTTTCAGTTGAATTAATCTAACTTTCTATCATAGCAACTCATAAGCAGGCCGTGTCCTATTTGTTTCATAGTCAATACATATTTCATGAGTGTAACGGTTAGCTTAGAAGGATGAAAGAACACAAATATCTGTCAGGGAATGCTATTCTGATATGTCAGATGAAGAGTTAGACCAGAAAGTCAGGGCCATTAAGGCAAGGATGCCCCATGCAGGCTTTAGAATGGTCAGAGGAAGTCTCCACGCAATAGGCCATCATGTACAAAGGCAAAGAGTTCGGGAGTCTTTGCAGCGTGTAGATAGAGGCAGGTATCATTTCCAGAATGATCCAGCTTCGTTGCATTGCTCAGCAAAAATACTCTGTTCCTGCTCCCCTGTCTCTCGACCACATTGATACAAATCATAAATTGATAAGGTACTAAAATGAGTAATGTCTCCATCAAATCTAAGAAGTTATTTTAACTTTTTTTATTCTTACTTATTCATAGGCAAATTTTCAACAATGTATGAAATTGGAGAAGTTCTTCATCAACTGGTAATACATAACTAATGAAGCTGTCACGTTCTGATCTTAGTTCCTTTGTTTTTGTCTTTGTTTTAGTATGGTCAGGGTGTGAGTTGGGGTGGGCAGTCTATGTTTGTTTTTCTATGTTGGTTTTTGAGTTCGGCCTAGTATGGTTCTCAATCAGAGGCAGCTGACAATTGTTGTCCCTGATTGAGAATCATACTTAGGCAGTCTGGATTTCACTTTTGGTTTGTGGGTGTTTGTCTTCCGTGTCAGTGTTTGTCGCCACACGGGACTGTTTTGTTCATTTCACGTTTATTGTTTTGTATTTCGTAGTGTTCAGTTTATGTTTTAAAATAAACATTATGGACACTTACCACGCTGCGTTTTGGTCCTCCGATCCTTCTCGCTTCTCCTCCTCAGAAGAGGCGGACGAGGTTCGTTACAGAAACACCCACCACAAAAGGACCAAGCAGCGTGGCAACGGGCAGCAGCAGCAGCAGCGATCGCAGGACTCCTGGACATGGGAGCGAGATCTGGACTTAGACACAACTTGGGAGGAGATAGACAGGTGGTCGGTCGACCCAGGGAGAGTGCCGGAGCCCGCCTGGGATTCTCTGGAGCAGTGTGAGGAGGGAATGGAGTCAGCACGGCGGGGCGGAAGGAAGCTCGAGAGGCAGCCCCAAAAAATTATTGGGGGGACACAATAATGGCGAAGGCAGGTAGGAGACCTGCGCCAACTTCCCGTGCTTACCGGAGAGAGAGAGACCAGGCAGGCATCGTGTGATGCCGTGAGGTGCACGGTGTCCCCGGTGCGTGTGCATAGCCCGGTGCGGAACATCCCAGCTCCTCGTATTGGCCGGGCTAGAGTGGGCATCGAGCCAGGTGCCATGAAGCCGGCTCAGCGCATCTGGTCTCCAGTGTGTCTCCTCGGGCCGGTGTACATGGCACCAGCCTTACGCATGGTGTCTCCGGTTCGCCAGCACAGCCCAGTGCGGGCTATTCCACCTCGCCGCACTGGCCTGGCTACGGGAGCATTCAACCAGGTAAGGTTGGGCAGGCTCGGTGCTCGAGACCTGCTGTGCGCCTTCACTGTCCGGTCTATCCGTGCCACCTCCACCTACCAGCTCTCCGGTGGCAGCCCCCCGCACCAGGCTGTCTCTCCGTCTTCTCCCTACAGGTACTCCCGCCTGTCCAGTGCTGTCAGAGCCTTCCTCCTCTCCAGCGCTGCCAGAGTCTCCCGTCTGTCCTGAGCTGCCAGAGTCTCCCGTCTGTCCTGAGTTGCCAGAGTCTCCCGTTTGTCCTGAGCTGCCAGAGTCTCCCGTCTGTCCTGAGCTGCCAGAGTCTCCCGTCTGTCCTGAGCTGCCAGAGTCTCCCGTCTGTCCTGAGCTGCCAGAGTCTCCCGTCTGTCCTGAGCTGCCAGAGTCTCCCGTCTGTCCTGAGCTGCCAGAGTCTCCCGTCTGTCCTGAGCTGCCAGAGTCTCCCGTCTGTCCTGAGCTGCCAGAGCCGCCAGTCTGTCCTGAGCTGCCAGAGTCTCCCGTCTGTACTGAGCTGCCAGAGCCGCCAGTCTGTCCTGAGCCGTCTGTCAGCCAGGAGCTGCCAGAGCCGTCAGTCAGCCAGGATCTGCCAGAGACGTCAGTCAGCCAGGAGCTGCCAGAGCTGCCTATCATGCCGGTGATGCCGGAATCGCCCTTCACTCTGGAGCTGCCGGAGTCTCCCGCCTGTCCGGCGCTGCCGGAATCTCCCGTCCATTCGGGACCCGTGGCGAGGGTCCCCAGTCCGAGGTTGGCGACGAGGGTCGCCGCTCGAAAGAGGCCACGGAGGCGGGCTAAGAGGCACAAAAAAACAATGGTGAAGTGGGGTCCACGTCCCGCGCCAGAGCCGCCACCGCGGACAGACCCCCACCCAGACCCTCCCCTATAGGTTCAGGTTTTGCGGCCGGAGTCCGCACCTTTGGGGGGGAGTACTGTCACGTTCTGACCTTAGTTCCTTTGTTTTTGTCTTTGTTTTAGTATGGTCAGGGCGTGAGTTGGGGTGGGCAGTCTGTGTTTGTTTTTCTATGTTGGTTTTTGAGTTCGGCCTAGTATGGTTCTCAATCAGAGGCAGCCGTTAATTGTTGTCCCTGATTGAGAATCATACTTAGGTAGCCTGGATTTCACTTTTGGTTTGTGGGTGTTTGTCTTCGGTGTAAGTGTTTGTCGCCACACGGGACTGTTTCGTTCATTTCACGTGTATTGTTTTGTATTTCGTATGTGTTAATTTTATGTTTTAAAATAAACATTATGGACACTTACCACGCTGTGTTTTGGTCCTCCGATCCTTCTCGCTACTCCTCCTCAGAATAGGAGGATGAGGTTCGTTACAGAAGCAGGTTAATAGGTTAAACCTTTCACTTTTAATTCCAATGCTTTTTTTCAAGATACAACATTGTCATCTTTGGCGGTATAGATGGATTTTCAAGGAAGGTAAGTGTATTATTTTGAATGATTGTGGCAGAAGAGAAGATGCTGAGACAGACAGCACAACAGGGAGGGAAACAAAATGGCTAGAACAGAGGCACAGTTATAGTGGTGAGCTGTATCTCCGGTGGTGTTTTTATGTTTGTATTTGAAGAGATGGTGATTGGGTCTTGAGAAACGTTGTACTGTACTGCCAGTGTTATGTGTCAGCTAGCACTACTGCCTGTGTCTTAGGAGGATGTGTAGGGTCAGGGTGTATGTCTGGTGATTATGTGTGTATGGCAGATTTTTGCATTGGATGTCCTTGCCCTAATGAACACGTCCATGTACATTTATCTGACTTATCAGCTAACCAGAAGTTACTTAATCTTAATCTTTTAGCAATGCAACTCTACCTAATTCACATTCAAACAAAACCCTAATCACCAAAACATGCACTTCAGTTTACATATATTTCCCATTTCAAAATGGTAGTAGGGGGAGTGTGCCGACCTTCAATGAATCATTATATCTAACACAAAACACACACATACTCACACACACACAGAGCCCTTAAAGGCCCATAAACACATATACAGGAATCCATCTCGATCGTTCTCGTTTCGTTAGCTTTAAAAGCCTCACGCATGGCACCTTATTTTAATGCAATGCAGATCCCCCTCTTTGTTTTTGAAAGCCTCATCTGGGGTATTTTTAACCCGCGGAAATGATTTCTAAAAGCGAGTGAGCTGCAAGCACAGATAGTGCGGAATGACACATTAATAGGCTATTTTAAGCAGCTTCGTGCCTATTTAAATGTACACTGAGTGTACAAAACATTAAGAACATATTCAGTTGCACACCCCCCTTTTTCCCTTCAGAACAGCTTCAATTTGTCAGGGCATGGACTCTGTAACTGTTGAATGCGTTCCACAGGGATGCTGGCCCATGTTCACTCCAATATTTCCCACAGTTGTGTCAAGTTGGCTGGAAGGCCTTTGGGTGGTGGACCATTCTTGATACATACGGGAAAGAGTTGAGCTTAAAAAGCACAGCAGCGGTTCAGTTCTTGACACATACCGGTGCGCCTGGCACCTACTACCATAACCCGTTGAAAGGCACTTGAATCTGTTATCTTGCCTATTCACCCTCTGAATGGCACCACTTCATCTACACTATTAAGTGGATTTAACAAGTGACATCAATTAGAGATTGTAGCTTTCACCTGGGTTCACCTGGTCAGTCTAGGTCATGAAAAGAGCAGTTGTTCTTAATGTTTTGTGCACTCAGTGTATTTTGCTGTGAAGGTGCTGGAAGTGAGCCGTGACACAGGGTAATTAATATGTATAATGCCTGCATTTCCAAACTAAACTCCAACGAGCAGCTGATAACGCAGACTGGCGGCGCAAATGCAAATAAAGTCAATGAACTATCAACTCCCTCCCTGAATTCATTTCTCCACCCCTTTCACCCTTGCCTTTCACACGCTGTAATTTCCCAAAGTGAAACTGAACAGAGGGAAAGGAAAATGTGTTCAATATGACCAAAATATTAAAATACCTTTATTTAGCCTAAACCTGGCATTGTGAAAGCAGCTCTGGATAACTCAACTCTCAAAAGAAAGGCCCCTTTTCCCCCTAAAAGACCAGAACAGCTCTCAATTAAATGACTCAAATGAAACTCGAATGATGCGTCAGCCAAAAGTACTCCAGAAAGACTGTCATATGTAGGCCTAGCTGAAATAAAAATAGAGTAAACAAACAAGGGTTCTTATCAACAAAGCAGAGCCTTGAAACGACATGAGGTTTCACAGCGTAAACATTGCTTCCAGCCATTGTTGAGATCCTGGGGATGTGCTTTGGGCACTTAAGGGAAATTATGGTACAGATAATAGTATACAAGTACCACTCTCGAGCTCTACAGAAGCCTGGTATCCCTGGTTATAGAAATTACTGCACTCGCTCAATGTCATCGCGATCACGTTCTCCCATAGATGCTCTGTGTTGAGAGATGAGATTAATAGAAAACGTGTCTGCCTGTAAAACTGAGAGAGAGTGAGGAAATAGAGAGAGAGAACTGGAATTTAACTGTGAGTCATGCATTGAAAGCATGACAAAACACTTAGTATGGAGAAGACAAACAGAGATATTCCAAACAGCTTTGGAAAAAGGATCATAAATATGTAGGCCTACGGATGATGCCTCAATTTAGATCATCCATATGCAATGTATCTGTGCTTAGTTTGTATTACCTAACATGCTACAGCTACACTGTGTGCGTGCATGTGTGCATTTGTGTGTGTGTGCACGTGTGTGGGTGTGCACAACCAATTGCAGGATAATATGACTAAAAGCACTTCACACAACATCTCATATACAATAGGTACTAAAGTAGCCATATACCTAGTGCTGTTTGATGCTCAATTAGCTTCAATGCCATTTGAACAACCATCATTTCTGGACAATATGTGATGAATTTCAGGAAACTGGGCGTCTTTCGCGGGTCACTACTTCACAGGAGAGCCGTTTGAATGTAAACTATAATTTTTTTTATCAAAATGTGTTTGTTTTTTTTGGCAGAAATGCCTTCTCGAACATGTGACCTTTCATTTGCCTTCATAACAAACTTGTCTGTAAATACTAATAAAATGGATAAATTACGAGCCTAGTTGGTTAAGCCACAGAAAAAGTCAGCAACCTTCCCGTTAGCCATCATAATGAGTGGGCTGGACATGCCGAGAGATGAGTTTTGATTGGTCTGCCATATATCACGCTTCTGTCTATATGAGCTGGTCAGTATGTGTAGGTAATCCTGTCTAATGTGGCTTTAAAAAAAATGTTGCCTGTAAAACTGCATAAGTGTTGCTCTCCACATTCTGTAGGACCGAGTTTTGAAAGACCTCTGCCTGCCTTTGACCTGTCTTTTGCCTGCCCCCTGTTGGGTCAAAAACATCTGTGACTCTAGCTGTCTGCATCTGGGTCTTATCCTGAGTTGTGATAGTACACACTGGGCATGACTGACCCAGCAGACTCAGACCAGCTCCACAATGCTGTCTCCCTGCAAAGAGTCACCATTGGAAGACACAAGGAGTCTACGAGTCTGGGTGAACCCGACATCACCGAGTTCTCTCGGAAATCACAGAGGGCTGCCGACTCGCCTCCTTCGTAATCCATGCACCTGGGCAGGGCTAGATTGACTCCGTCTGGGTTTCTTACGCCGACTCCACACCCAGAGCTGTCTATATTCTAGAGCTACAGGACATTTCTTAGATACCTGCCCATTAAAATCCCAGTCTCATCAAGAAGGGGCGAGTACTCTGGTGGGCCATACAGAGAACTTTTCTTCTCCCATTACATGCCATAATGCTGCTGTGGAGGAATCATTCGAAATCTCTCCGGGTACTCATTGACTCTGGGGCCGATGAGAGTTTTTTGGACGCTACACTGGCGTCCGAGCTGGGCATCCCCACTCAGCCCCTCTCCATTCCCATGGACGTTAAAGCACTGGACGGGCGATCTACAGACCGGGTCACTCACAATACTGCTCCCATCAACCTACAAGTGTCAGGGAACCCGAGCAAGGCAATCAAATTCATGCTGATTATGTCCCCTCAGGTTTCTGTGGTATTGGGAGTCTCTTGTCTCCAGCGACACAATCCCCTCATAGACTGGACTGCTGGTGCCATAATGGCCTGGAGCTCCTTCTGCCACGACCATTGTCTGAAGTCAGCGCAGCCTGCCCTGGGACATCTTCCTGTGAGCTCGGAAGTTGCCCCGGACCTCTCTGCCATTCCCGCGGAGTACCGGGGCCTCCAGGAGGTTTTCAGTAAGGCCTGGGCCACTTCACTTCCTCCACAACGGAGGAAGATCCCTATGACTGCGGGATCAACCTTCTCTCATGGACCACACTGCTCCGGGTACGACTGTCCTCTCTGTCGGATCCGGAGAGCAAGGCTATGGAGACCTACGTCAATCTGCCTCCCCTGCCGGCACAGGGTTCTTCTTTGTGGAGAAGAAGGACAAAACCCTGCGCACATGCATCGACTACCGGGGCCTCGTTGATGTCATGGAGAAGACGGCTACCCATGGCCTACCAGGACCTCGGGTAGGTTTTCAGTAAGGCCCGTTCCACTTCACTTCCTCTGTACTTCGCTTCCTACACCCTTGGGCCCCGAGACGATCCTTCCCACTTTGTGTCTGGCGACGGCTGGCGTCTGGGTGTCTGGCGACGGCACTCAGCTGGGGAATAGGAAAGCATGTGTTGGAGATGCAGCATTCCCATAACCGGATGTTTGTGCCTGACGCTCTCCACTCCTCTGTCCTGGTGTGGACTCACTCGTCCAGGCTTGCCTGCCACCCGAGCTCCCATCGGACCCTGGCCTTGGTGCAGCAACACTTTTGGTGGCCTACCATGGTTCCAGACGTCTCCACATTTGTTGAAGCCTTCACGGTCTGTGCGCAGAACAAGACACCTTGGGAAGCTTCGGCTGGTCTCTTTCAACCACTGCCGTCCCTCACCGTCCCTGGTCCCTCACCGTCCCTGGTCTCACATATCCCTGGACTTCATCACGGGTCTTCCCCTGTTTGATTGCAACACTGCCATCCTGACAGTAGTGGACTGGTTTTCCAAAGCTGCCCACATCATTCCTCGCCCCAAGCAACCCTCTGCCAAAGAGACAGTCCAGCTCATGGTGCAGCACGTCTTCCGGATCCATGGACTCACGGTAGACATGGTCTTCGATCGGGGTCCTCAGTTCTTGACCCGGTTCTGGAAGGCATTCTGGATGCTCATTGAGTCGTCGGCCAGCCTGTCCTCCGGGTTTAATCAAGACCTGTCAAGACCTGGAGACGACTCTTCACTGCCTTGTCTCCAACCTCCCCACCACCTCGAGCCAGCAACTCGTGTGGGTTGAATACACCTGCAACACCCTCCCCTGCTCTGCCTCTGGGCTCTCGCCTTTCGAGTTTTCCCTGGTGTATCTTCCCAGAGAAAGTGGAAGAGGTCGGCATAACCTTGGCCCAGAAGAAAATGGCGCTGACTTAGATGGTCGCCTCACTTCGCGTTCTTAGGAAACTATGCAGTATTTCGTTTTTATGTATTATTTCAGGAAATCCCAGGAAATCTTCATTTTTATTACATAAAGCCGGAAGGAACTAATGGATATAAGAGCAAAGAGCCAATTGTAAACTGGGGATTATTAGGTGACCGTGATGGTTTGAGGGCCAGATTAGGAATTTAGCCAGGACACCGGGGTTAACACCCCTACTCTTACAATAAGTGCCATGGGATCTATAATGACCTCAGAGAGTCAGGGCACCCGTTTAACGTCCCATCCGTCCCGTCTCGCTCCTACTCGCAATGTCCAGTCTCTTGACAACAAGGTAGACGAAATTCGAGCAATGGTTGCCTTCCAGGGAGTTGTCAGAGATTGTAACATTTCCTGTTTCACAGAAACATGGCTCTCTCGGGATATGTTGTTGGAATCAGTTCAGCCACTGGGCTTCTCGATACATCGCGCCAACAGAGATAAACACATCTCTGGGAAGAGGAAGGGCGGGAGTATATGCTTTACGATTAAAGACTCATGGTGTAATCATAACAACATACAGAACCTCAAATCCTTCCGCTCACCCGACCCTGAATTCCTTACAATCAAATGCCAGACATTTTACCAACCAAGAGAATTCTCAACAGTTATTTTTTTATTCTTTTTTTATTTCACCTTTATTTAACCAGGTAAGCTAGTTGAGAACAAGTTCTCATTTGCAACTGCGACATGGCCAAGATAAAGCATAGCAGTTTGACACATACAACAACACAGAGTTACACATGGAATGAACAAAACATACAGTCAATAATACATTAGAAAAAAAGAAAAAAAGAAAACAAAGTCTATATACAGAGTGCAAATTAGGTCCAATAAGGGAGTTAAGGCAATAAATAGGCCATGGTGGCAAAGTAATTACAATATAGCAATTAAACACTGGAATGGTAGATGTGCAAAAGATGGATGTGCAAGTAGAGATACTGTGGTGCAAAAGGAGCAAAATAAAGAAATACAGTATGGGGATGAGGTAGATAGATGGGCTGTATACAGATGGGCTATGAACAGGTGCAGTGATCTGTGATCTGCTCTGACAGCTGGTTCTTAAAGCTAGTGAGGGAGATGGGAATCTCCAGCTTCAGTGATTTTTGCAGTTCGTTCCTGCCAGTGGCAGCAGAGAACTGGAAGGAAAGGCGACCAAAAGAGGAATTGGCTTTGGGGGTGACCAGTGAGATATACCTGCTGGAGCGTGTGCTATGAGTGGGTGCTGCTATGGTGACCAGCGAGCTGAGATAGGTCGGGGCTTTACCTATCAGAGACTTGTAGATAACCTGTAGCCAGTGGGTTTGGCGATGAGTATGAAGCGAGGACCAGCCAACGAGAGCGTACAGGTCGCAGTGGTGGGTAGTATATGGGGGTTTGGTGACAAAACGGATGGCACTGTGATAGACTACATCCAGTTTGCTGAATAGAGTGTTGGAGGCTATTTTATAGATGACATCGCTGAAGGATTTTATAGATTACATTTATAGATGACATCGCTGAAGGATGGTCAGTTTTACGAGGGTATGTTTGGCAGCATGAGTGAAGGAAGCTTTGTTTTGCGAAATAGAAAGCCGATTCTAGATTTAATTTTTGATTGGAGATGCTTAATGTGAGTCTGGAAGGAGAGTTTACAGTGTAGCCAGACACCTAGGTATTTGTACTTATCCACGTATTCTAAATCAGAGCCGTCCAGAGTAGTGATGCTGGATGGGCGGGCAGGTGTGGGCAATGATCGGTTGAATAGCATGCATTTAGTTTTATTTGCGTTTAAGAGCAGTTGGAGGCCACAGAAGGAGAGTTGTATGGCGTTGAAGCTCGTCTGGAGGTTAGTTAACACAGTGTCCAAAGAAGGGCCAGAAGTATACAGAATGGTGTCGTCTGCGTAGAGGTGGATTAGAGAATCACCAGCAGCAAGAGCGACATCATTGATGTATACAGAGAAGAGAGTCGGCCCGAGAATTGAACCCTGTGGCACCCCCATACAGACTACCAGAGATCCGGACAACAGGCTCTCCGATTTGACACACTGAGCTCTATCAGAGAAGTAGTTGGTGAACCAGGCGAGGCAATCATTTGAGAAACCAAGGCTGTTGAGTCTGCCAATAAGAATGTGGTGATTGACAGATTCGAAAGCCTTGGCCAGGTCGATGAATACAGCTGCACAGTAAGCCTTGACCAGGTCGATGAATACAGCTGCACAGTAATGTCTCTTATCGATGGCGGATATGATATCGTTAAGGACCTTGAGCGTGGCTGAGGTGCACCCATGACCAGCTCCGAAACCAGATTGCATAGCGGAGAAGGTACGATGTGATTCAAAATGGTCAGTAATCTGTTTGTTAACTTGGCCTTCGAAGACCTTAGAGATGCAGGGTAGGATAGATATAGGTCTGTAGCAGTTTGGATCTAGAGTGTCTCCCCCTTTGAAGAGGGGGATAACCGTGGCAGCTTTCCAATCTTTGGTATCTCTGACGATACAAAAGAGAGGTTGAACAGGCTAGTAATAGGGGTTGAACAGGCTAGTAATAGGGGTTGCAACAATTTCGGCAGATAATTTTAGAAAGAGAGGGTCCAGATTGTCTAGCCCGGCTGATTTGTAGGGGTCCAGATTTTGCAGCTCTTTCAGAACATAATTTATCTGGATATGGGTGAAGGAGAAATGGTGGGGGCTTGGGCGGGTTGCTGTGGAGGGTGCCGGGCAGTTGACCGCGGTAGGGGTAGCCAGGTGGAAAGCATGGCCAGCCGTAGAGAAATGCTTATTGAAATTCTCAATTGTAGTGGATTTGTCGGTTGTAACAGTGTTTCCTAGCCTCAGAGCAGTTAGTAGCTGGGATGAGGTGCTCTTATTCTCCATGGACTTTACAGTGTCCCAGAACTTTTTTGAGTTTGTACTGCAGGATGCACATTTCTGTTTAACTTCCCTGAAAAGTTGCATATCACGGGGGTTATTTGATGCTAATGCAGAACGCCACAGGATGTTTTTGTGCTGGTCAACGGCAGACAGGTCTGGAGTGAACCATGCCTATTTAAGATGGTGAGGAAGGCACTTTTAAAGAATAACCAGGCATCCTCTACTGTCAGGATGAGGTCAATGTCATTCCAGGATACCCCGGCCAGTTCGATTTAGAAAGGCCTGCTCGCAGAAGTGTTTTAGGGAGCGTTTGACAGTGATGAGTGGAGGTCGTTTGACCGGCCCATTATGGATGCAGTCAATGAGGCAGTGATCGCTGAGATGTTTGTTGAAAACAGCAGAGGTGTATTTGGAGTGTGAGTTAGTTAGGATGATATCTATGAGGGTGCCCGTGTTTACGGATTTGGGGTTATATCTGGTAGGTTCATTGATAAATTGTGTGAGATTGAGGGCATCAAGCTTAGATTGTAGGATGGCCGGGGTGTTAAGCATGTCCCAGTTTAGGTCACCTAGCAGCACGAGCTCAGAAGATAGATGGTGGCAATCAAATCACATATGGTGTCGAGGGCACAGCTGGGGGCAGAGGGTGGTCTATAGCAAGCGGCAACGGTGAGAGACTTGGTTCTGAAAAGGTACATTTTTTTAGAAGTAGAAGCTCAAATTGTTTGGGTACAGACCTGGATAGTAAGTCAGAACTATGCAGGTTATATTTGCAGTAAATTGCAACACCGCCCCCTTTGGCAGTTCTATCTTGTCGGAAAATGTTATAGTTAGGAATGGAAATGTCAAGGTTTTTCATTTCAAGGTTCTTCCTAAACCAGGATTCAGACACGGCTAGGACATCCAGATTGGTGGAGTGTGCTAGGGCAGTGAATAAAACAAACTTAGGGAGGAGGCTCCTAATGTTAACAAATGAGAGAGAAGAAGTCAACAAATGGGAGAGCCTGGGGGATGGGAGTGGAGGTAGACACTGCAGGTTCTGGATTAACCTCTATATCACCAGAGGAACAGGTGATAGGAGGAGTAGGATAAGGTTACGGCTAAAGGCTAACAGAACTGGACGCCTAGTACGTTCAGAACAGAGAATAAAATGAGCAGATTTCTGGGAATGGTAGAATATATCCAAGGCATAATGTACAGACAAAGGTATAGTAGGATGTGAATACAGTGGAGGTAAACCTGTGCATATAGTGATAATGAAAGAGATATTTTTTCTAGAAATAGCATTTAAACCAGGTGATGTCACTGCGTGTGTGGGAGGTGAAACTAAATTGTTAGCCGAGGCGTGTTGAGCAGTGCTAGAGGCTCTACAGTGAAATAAAACAATAGTTACAAACCAGAACAGCAATCGACACGGCATGGTGACGTTAGGGAAAGGCATGAATAGCCGGGTGATCATACAAGTCCAGTGCGTGACTTCAGGCAGCTAGCGGCAAGGGGCTAGCAGGCTAACAGAAAGGCCTTAGAAGGATGACGCGACGGAGGGAAGTCTGTTGTGGCCCCCTCGTGCAGTTACATCAGCGGACGGATCAGCAGGGTAAACCAGGCCAATTGGCAAAATCCGTGTGGTAAACCAGGCCAATTGGAAAAATATGTAGCTCTGGTTCATTCTACAGTCCACTTAGAAAATGGTCTCATTCTTCCTCATTTTTCAGAATACAAGCCTGAAGCCTGTCTAAAGACTGTTGACATCTAGTGGAAGTCATAGGAACTGAAATCTGGGTCCTAACCCAATACATACTGTATAGGCATTCAATTGAAAACTACACACATCAAAAATGTCCCACTCCTGGATGGATTTTCCTCAGGTTTTTGCCTGCATATCAGTTCTGTTATACTCACAGACATTATTGTAACAGTTTTGGAAACTCCAGAGTGATTTCTATCCAAATCTACCAATTAAATGCATATCCTAGCTTCTGGGCCTGAGCAACAGGCAGTTTACTTTGGGCACCTCAGTCATCCAAACTAACGAATACTGCCCCCTATCCCAAAAAAGTTAACAAAGCAAATTTGAGAACAAGGCTCCCTAAATTCTATCAGCATATTGATTGCACGACTCGCAGGGCTAATACTCTCGATCACTGCTACTCTAACTTCCGCGATGCATACAAAGTCCTCCCCTGCCCTCCCTTCAGCAAATCCAACCACGACGCCATCTTGCTTGTTCCGTCTTATAGGCAGAAACTCAAACAGGATGTACCAGTGACGAGAACCATTCAATTCTGGTCTGACCAATTGGAAGCCACGCTTCAAGATTGTTTTGATCACTCGGACTGGAATATGTTCTGGTTAGACTCAGAGATCAACATTGACCTATACTCTAACTCGGTGAGTGTGTTTATTAAGAAGTGCACTGGAGATGTTGTACCCACTGTGACATTAAAACCTACCCTAACCACAAACCGTGGATGAATGGTGGCATTTGCGCAAAACTGAAAGCGCGATCCACAGCATTTAACCATGGCAAGACATTTGGATACATGGCTGAATTTAAACCGTGTAGTTATTCCCTATGAAAGGCAATCAAACAAGCAAAATGCCAGTACAGGGACAAGGTGGAGTCGAAATTCAACAGCTCAGACACGAGACGTATGTGGCAGGGCCTACAGGAAATCACAGACTACAAAAACAAAAACAGCCACGTCATGGACACCGACGTCACGCTTCCAGACAAACTTAACACCTACTTTGCTCTCTTTGAGAATAATACAGTGCCACCGTCGTGGCTCGCTAACAAAGGCTGCATACCCCCTCCCTCTCCTTCTCTGTGGCTGACGTGAGTAAAACATTTAAACTTGTTAACGCTTGCAAGGCTGCTGGCCCGGACGGCATCCCTAGCCGAGTCCTCAGAGCATGCACAGACCAACTGGCTGGTGTTTACGGACATATTCAATCGCTCCCTATCCCAGTCTGTTGTCCCCACATACTTCAAGATGGCTACCACTGTTCTTGTACCCATTAAGTTAAAGATAACAGAACTAAATGACTACTACCCTGTAGCACTTACTTCTGTCATCATGAAGTGCTTTGAGAGGCTAGTCACGGATCATATCACCGCCACCTTACCGGCCACCCTAGACCCACTTCAGTTTGCATACCACACCAACAGGTCCACAGATGACGCACTCGCCATCACTCTGCACACTACCCTATTCCATCTGGACACAAATAATACCTACGTAAGAATGCTGTCCATTGATTACAGCTCAGAATTCAACACCATAGTTCCCAAGCTCATCATCATGCTGGAGGACCTGGGTCTCGACCCCGCCCTGTGCAACTGGGTCCTGGCGTTTCTGACGGACCGCCCCCAGGTGGTGAAGGTGGGAAACAACATCTCCACTTTACTGACCCTCAACACTGGGGCCCCACAAGGGTGTGTGCTCAGCCCTCTCCTCTACTCCATGTTCACCCACGACTGTGTGGCCGTGGACGTCTCCAACTCAATCATCAAGTTTGCAGAAGACACAACAGTTCACCCACAACACCGTTCACCAACAACGCCGAGACAGTCTACAGGGAGGAGGTGAGGGAACTGGGAGTGTGGTGTCAGGAAAACAACCTTTCACTCAACTTCAACAAAACAAAGGAGATGATCGTGGACTTCAGGAAACAGCAGAGGGAGCACCCCCCTATCCACATCGAAGGGACAGCAGCGGAGAAGGTGGAATGTTTAAAGTTCCTGGGGGTACACATCACAGACAAACTGAAATGGTCCACCCACACAGACTGAGGTGAAGAAGTTGCATCAGCGCCCATAACCCTGACAAAACTTTACAGATACATCCTGTCGGGCTGTATCACAGCCTGGTATGGCAACTGCACCACCCTCAACCGCAAGGCTCTCCAGAGGGTTGTGCGGTCTACACAACGCATCACCAGGGGAAAATACCTGCCCTCCATGTCACCTACAGCACCCAATGTCACAGGAAAGCCAAAAAGATCATCAAGGACAATAACCACTGTAGCCACTGACTGTTCACAACGCTATCATCCAGAAGGCAAGGTCACTACCTGCATCAAAGCTGGGACCAAGAGACTGAAAAACAACTTCTATCTCAAGGCCATCAGACTGCTAAACAGCAATCACTAACTCGGAAAGGCTGCTGCCTACATTGAGACCAGATCATTGGTCACTTTAAAAAATGGCACTTTAAATAAGGCCACTTTAATATTGTTCACTTATATTACATTACTCATATCACATGTACAGTGCCTTGCGAAAGTATTCGGCCCCCTTGAACTTTGCGACCTTTTGCCACATTTCAGGCTTCAAACATAAAGATATAAAACTGTATTTTTTTGTGAAGAATCAACAACAAGTGGGACACAATCATGAAGTGGAACGACATTTATTGGATATTTCAAACTTTTTTAACAAATCAAAAACTGAAAAATTGGGCGTGCAAAATTATTCAGCCCCCTTAAGTTAATACTTTGTAGCGCCACCTTTTGCTGCGATTACAGCTGTAAGTCGCTTGGGGTATGTCTCTATCAGTTTTGCACATCGAGAGACTGACATTTTTTCCCATTCCTCCTTGCAAAACAGCTCGAGCTCAGTGAGGTTGAATGGAGAGTTTTATATCTTTATGTTTGAAGCCTGAAATGTGGCAAAAGGTCGCAAAGTTCAAGGGGGCCGAATACTTTCGCAAGGCACTGTATATACTTTATGTTATACCATCTACTCCACCTTGCCCATGCCGCTTGGCCATCACTCATCCATATACTTAAATTTGTGTGTATTAGATACTTGTTGGGGAACTGTTAGATTACTTGTTAGATATTACTGCACTGTCAGAACTAGAAGCACAAGCATTTCGCTACACTCACATTAACATCCCATATATTATGTTCTTTAAAAAAAAGATTTTAAATTCTCCAGTACAGCCAACATTGAAAGCTATCAAATGCTTCTCAAACTAGCACTAACTAGCATTAATGGTAACAATGGCTGACAATTAAATAACGTGCTATAGAATTCTGCGGCAGCCAGCAAAGGGGGGTTGCAGTTTGATGTAACTTTTAAAGGAAGAACCACTGTAAGCAACAAAACGTTCACAGCCCATTTTCCCAAAAGTGAGGTAAGTTTATCAACTTTCAAAGCAGAATTACTTTCCCATTGTTCCTCAAAAGCAGTGTATGATATACCATTTACCAGAATTTCAAATTTGGCTACATAAAACGGAATCAAGGCAGTATAACTAAACTACATATAACTAACCTGTCATAACTAACCTGTCATTCAAGCAAACTACCTTTTTATGTAATGAGGGAGCACAATTAATATGGTAATTTAGTTGCTGAATTTGGCATATGCCTTTATCGAAAGCAACACAAAAAACGTCCAAGGTTGACAAATATTCAGTTTATTTGGCACATTAGGGATTCATAAAACATGCTTTTATCCAGAGCAACATACAGAATTACCAGCATGAGACACACGTATACATGAACCATGTAGAAATCAAATATGTGTGTGTGTGTGTGTGTGTGTGTGTGTGTGTGTGTGTGTGTGTGTGTGTGTGTGTGTGTGTGTGTGTGTGTGTGTAGGTGTAGGTGTAGGTGTGTGTGTGTAGGTGTAGGTGTAGGTGTAGGTGTGGGGCAGTAGTGGGACACAGCTTCACAGGAGAACTGACCTCTCCGTACACAGACTCCACCAGGAGGACTAGCCAAGCAGGAAATGCTGAACAAGCAGCTATAGTAATGGAGTTGAGGTGAGGAAATTGTATTATTGCTTCTGGTTTCCTCATTAGATTTCTCTCTCTCTCTCCATATCTATTAAAACAGCGGAGAAAACACCATCTCATATCAGCTCTGTTTTTGATCCCAGCTCCTCAAGATTCTTTGTGAAACAGAGATATCCTCCACAACCAGACATTGATATTGCACTCTAACACAGTATTGGCAACAAAAGAGGGGATAAGTAAGATAAACCGACAGTGATAAATATGGCCTTAAAAAGCCAGAAATATAAATAGTCTCCAGGGAAATGACAAACGGTTTCACATAGTCTAACTTTTTCAACGTTGCCTCAAAATTATGAAAGAGCGGTTGAAATATTAACAGGGCCCACTCGCGGCTGTGGCAAGTCGCTGTCCATGGTGCTGATCTGAGCATTCCCACTTGTAGATCACTTTATCTAGTCGTTCCAGTGGCACATTATGCCTTGTGGCGCATTTGCACTCTGACCCAGTCCATAGGGAAAATGTTTTGTCTGTACCAACGAGCACGCTGTTGAGCCCTGAAGTCTCAAGATATGGCCATGAATCACCCGCGTAGGCAGAGATCTATCTCCTGTGTATGCTATTGATGCAGGCAACCATGCGCGCTTGCCTGCAGAGCCAGCCTCCCTGTCAGACAGTGTGTGAGACCCGAAATCAGTGAGTGTGTGAGGACATATAGGAGAAAGCTGCAGCAGTAACAATAGCACATCCCTGTGCCATATTGGCGGCTCATGCAGACCCGGGCTGATTTTTAAACAGGAGCCTCAGGTGAGATTAAGATTGTCAGCGTGTGTTGTCAACATAAAATGAAATACGCTTTGAGGAACAGCATCACTCGAAGGCAGTCTCGCAACCATGCAAACACTGACTGACAAGGCACTAGCTATTTAGGCCTATATATGTTATCAGATGATGGTAGGCAACCTTTTTAATCAATGGATCAAAAACGAGTGCCCCGTGAGGGATTGATTGAGCCCCGACTCCCGGGCAATGTTTACATTTAGGGCGGAGGAAATGTTGGGGGGGGGGGTGGCTAATATGTACCTAATATGTAACAGGCCTAATATGTACTTCTAAACAGAAGTTTACTGCAAGTCAAGCAACAATCTTTATGCCATTTATATCACAATACACTTTTATCAATTGAATGTAGACATTAATATAATCCAAAATATTTGATTAAAATATGCATATTAGACATTTTTTCAAGAAAATGTTATCTAGGATAACATTTTCTACTATACATCAACAATTCCCCCTGGGCCAGTCCGTAGAATATATCTAAGAAAAAACACAATTTGGTGAATGCAGATGCTTCTGAAGCTGGGAAAAGAGAGTTGGCGTGTGGGAAGAGTCTGACTTTTGGGAAATGGAAGTTGGAAGACTACTAAATGCCAAATGACTATTAAGACCCAATCACCATCTCTTCAAAGTAACTTACTAAATATAGTCCAGTTTGAAACATTCTCTATGACATTGGCTTTTTTACATTATGTGTAATTCAATGTAGTAAGCTTTCAAATGGTAGATGTATCTCCATTTAAAGTAGTTAAAATTCATACAAAAAATGTATTCAAGTAGTATGATAAACATAATAAAATATTTGAGTTTTTGAAAATCTTTTTTTAAGCTGCATATACGCAGTACCAGTCAAAAGCTTGGACACACCTACTCATTCAAGGGTTTTTTATTTGTACCATTTCTTTTACATTGTATATTGTAGAATAATAGTGAAGACATTAAAACTTTGAAATAACACATATGGAATATTGTATAAAGCAAAAAAGTGTGAAACAAGTCTAAATATATTTTATATTGGAGACAACTGTAAATGCTTCACTTAGTTCAAGTAACATACACATCTCAACGTCAACTGTTCAGAGACTGCGAGAATCAGGCCTTCATGGTCGTATTTCTGCAAAGAAACCACAAATGAAGGACACCAATAATAAGAAGAGACTTGCTTGGGCCAAGAAACATGAGCAATGGATATTAGACCAGTGGAAATCTGTCCTTTGGTCTGTTGAGTCCAAATTTGAGATTTATGCTTCCAACTGCCATGTCTTTGTGAGACATAGTAAGTGAACCGACGATCTCCTCATGTGTGGTTCCCACCATGAAGCATGGAGGAGGAGGTGTGATGGTGTAGGGGTGCTTTGCAGGTGACACTGTCTGATTTATTTAGAAATCAAGGAACACTTAATTTAACCAGCATAGCTACCACAGCATTCTGCAGGGATACGCCATCCCATCTGGTTTGGGTTTAGTGGGATTATCATTTGTTTTTCAACAGGACAATGACCCAACACACCTCCAATTAGAGTGATTGAGTGTTGCATCAGATGACCTGGCCTACACAATCAGCTGACTTTACCCAATTATGATGGTTTGGGATGAGTTGGACCACAGAGTGAAGGAAAAACAGCCAACAAGTGCGACGTAACGACATGCTCTGAGAGTCAGGAAGCAAGTTCAGGGAGTGAGTGTTTTAATAAATAAACAGAACATAAAACGTATGTCATTCCCACCGAAACAAAAAAAAAATACACTCCATGAAGCTTCCCTTAGTTGAGGCATCATTCTGCAACAACGTGCGCTGAGAGTCGGGAAGCAAGTTCAGGGAGTGAGTGCTTTAATAAATAAACGGAAATAATACAAAATAAGAAACACGGACAACGCACTGACATGAAACAGAAACAATAACGCCTGGGGAAGGAACCAAAGGGAGTGACATAGGGAAGGTAATCAGGGCAGTGATGGAGTCCGGTTGAGTCTGATGACGGGCAGGTGCGTGTAAAGTTGGTGACAAGTGTGCGCCATAATGAGCACACGTTACAATAAAATATATTTGGATTAAATGTGTAAGACACATTTGAGTTGTAGGCATTCAGTTGTATAGTCCCTATTTTTATTTGTTTAACACTTTTTTTGGTTACGAAATGTTGTATTTGTATTTATTATGGATCCCCATTAGCTGCTGCTGCCACATACATACAGTACAAAATCCATGTGTACGCTTGGGTATAGTGTGTACACTACATGATTCCATATGTGTTATTTCATAGTTTTGATGTCTTCACTATTATTCCACAATGTAGAAAATAGTACAAATAAAGAAAAACTCTTGAAAGAGTAGGTGTGTCCAAACTTCTGACAGATACTGGTCCAAAATACCAACAAATCTCAAAATTGATAGGTAGATACAAAAATGTCATTTCAGCCTGTGGTGCCTGACCTTAAGGGGAACCCCAAAGCAATGGATAGCTACTATAAACAATGGCTCTGGAGCTTTTGGTCGGCTAGTTGCTGTGTTCATTTAGCCTTTATTTTAATTGAATTGTATGAAAGACAATTATGACCAATAATAGGATTAAGCTTCCTTTCTCTAAATTAAACCTTACCCTGTCGAGTGACGGAATCTCATACATCCCTGGTACTATAAGCCTAACCAACATCCTACAATAGTAGCCATATAATGTTTGATTTGATTTGGTGCTCTACCTCAAGCTGTTTCATATAGATATGGAGTATCTGGACTAAACAGGTTTACATAGGCCTATGACTGAGTTATCAAAATAAGGGAATCGAACCATTCAACTCATGTTATTCCACCAACACTCTCTGTTTCTCAGTGTAAGGGCACCTATACAGACCATTCAGGGAATATGCTTGTTTGCTTGACTGCGAGGTCATGCAAAAGCCTGCAATTTCATAATTTGGAGTAAAAGCACGTGATTAAAATGTCCATGTCAATCTGTAATGTACAAAAAAAAAAAAAAAAAAAAAGTATTTAGTCAGCCATCAATTCTGCAAGTTCTCCCACTTAAAAAGATGAGAGAGGCCTGTAATTTTTATCATAGGTACACTTCAACTATGACAGACAAAATGAGAAAAAAAATCCAGAAAATCCCATTGTAGGATTTTTAATGAATTTATTTGCAAATTATGGTGGAAAATAAGTGTTCTGTCATCGACAAACAAGCAAGATTTCTGGCTCTCACAGACCTGTAACTTCTTCTTTAAGAGGCTCCTCTGTCCTCCAGTCGTTACCTGTATTAATGGCACCTGTTTTAACTTGTTATCAGTATAAAAGACACTTGTCCACAACCTCAAACAGTCACACTCCAAACTCCACTATGGCCAAGACCAAAGAGCTGTCAAAGGACACCAGAAACAAAATTGTAGACCTCCACCAGGCTGAGAAGATCGAATCTGCAATAGGTAAGCAGCTTGGTTTGAAGAAATCAACTGTGGGAGCAATTATTAGGAAATGGAAGACATACAAGACCACTGATAATCTCCCTTGATTTGGGGCTCTATGCAAGATCTCACCCCGTGGGGTCAAAATTATCACAAGAACGGTGAGCAAAAATCCCAGAACCACACGGAGGGACCTAGTGAATGACCTACATAGAGCTGGGACCAAAGTAACAAAGCCTACCATCAGTAACACACTACGCCGCCAGGGACTTAAATCCTGCAGTGCCAGACATGTCTCCCTGCTTAAGCCAGTACATGTCCAGGCCCGTCTGAAGTTTGCTAGAGAGCATTTGGATGATCCAGAAGAAGATTGGGAGAATGTCATTTGGTCAGATCAAACCAAAATATAACCTTTTGGAAAAAGCTCAACTCGTCGTCGTGTTTGGAGGACAAAGAATGCTGAGTTGCATCGAAAGAACACCATACCTACTGTGAAGCATGGGGGTGGAAACATCATGCTTTGGGGATGATTTTATGCAAAGGACCAGGACGACTGATCAGTGTAAAGGAAAGAATGAATGGGGCCATGTATTGTGAGATTTTGAGCGAAAACTTCCTTCCATCAGCAAGGGTATTGAAGATGAAACGTGGCTGGGTCTTTCAGCATTACAATGATCCCAAACACACCTTCCGGGCAACGAAGGATTGGCTTCGTAAGAAGCATTTCAAGGTCCTGGAGTGGCCTAGCCAGTCTCCAGATCTCAACCCCATGAAAAATCTTTGGAGAGAGTTGAAAGTCTGTGTTGCCCAGCAACAGCCCCAAAACATCACTGCTCTAGAGGAGATCTGCATGGAGGAATGGGCCAAAATACCAGCAACAGTGTGTGAAAACCTTGTGAAGACTTACAGAAAATATTTGACCTCTGTCATTGCCAACAAAGGGTATATAACAAAGTATTGAGATAAACTTTTGTTATTGACCAAATACTTATTTTCCACCATAATTTGCAAATAAATTCATAAAAAATCCTACAATGTGATTTTCTGGATTTTTTTTTCTTCTCATTTTGTCTGTCATAGTTAAAGTGCACCTATGATGAAAATTACAGGCCTCTCTCATCTTTTTAGGCGGGAGAACTTGCACAATTGGTGGCTGACTAAATTTGTTTTTTGCCCCACTGTATCTCATTGTCCTTCAAATTAATGTTTAGGTATCCAAATCACCATATCCCTTCTCTTTGAAGAAAGGGTCAACACAGTGTGCCACTGCCAAAGGATCAAACCAACATACACTGCCGTTCAAAAGTTTGGGGTCACTTAGAAATGTCCTTGTTTTTGAAAGAGAAGGAAAAAAATATGTCCATTAAAATAACATAAAGTTGATCAGAAATACAGTGTAGACATTGTTAATGTTGTAAATGACTACTGTAGCTGGAATTGGCAGATTTATTTATAGAATATCTACATAGGCGCACAGAGGCCCATTATCAGCAACCACCACTCGTGTTCCAATGGCACATTGTGTTAGCTAATCCAAGTTTAGAATTTTAAAAGGCTAACTGATCATTAGATAGCCATTTTGCAATTATGTTTGCACAGCTGAAAACTGTTTGTTCTGATTAAAGAATCAATTAAACGGGACATCTTTAGATAAGTTGAGTATCTGGAGAATCAGCATTTGTGTGTTTGATTACAGATACAAAATGGCCAGAGACAAATAACTTTCTTCTGAAACTCGTCAGTCTATTCTTGTTCTGAGAAATGAAGGCTATTCCATGTGAGAAATTGCCAAGACACTGAAGATCTCGTACAATGCTGTGTGCTACTCCCTTCACAGAACATCACAAACCAGCTCTAACCAGAATAGAGAAGAGTGGGAGGCCCCTGTGCACAACCGAGCAAGAGGACAAGTACATTTGTGTCTAGTTTGAGAAACAGACACCTCACAAGTCCTCAACTGGCATCTTCATTAAATAGTACCTCTCAAAACACCAGTCTCAACGTCAACAGTGAAGAGGCAACTCAGGGATGCTGGCCTTCTAGGCAGAGTTCCTCTGTCCAGTGTCTGTGTTCTTTTGCCCATCTTAATCTTTTATTTTTATTGGCCAGTCAGAGATATGGCTTTTTCTTTGCAACTCTGCCTTGAAGGCTAGTCTGTTTCTCAAACTAAATACTCTAATGTACTTGTCCTCTTGCTCAGTTATGCACCGGGGCCTCCCACTCCTCTTTATATTCTGGTTAGTGCCCGTTTGCACTGTTCTGTGGAGGGAGTAGTACACAGCGTTGTACGAGATCTTCAGTTTCTTGGCAATTTCTCACGTGGAATAGCCTGCATTTCTCAGAACAAGAATAGACTGATGAGTTTCAGAAGAAAGTTGATTATTTCTTGCCATTTTGAGCCTGTAATCAAACCGATAATGCTGATGCTCCAGATACTCAACTACTCTAAAGATGGCCAGTTGTATTGCTTCTTTAATCAGACCAACAGTTTTCAGCTGTGCTAACATACTTGCAAAAGGGTTTTCAAATAATCAATTAGCCTTTTATAATGATAAACCTGGATTAGCTAACACAACGTGCCATTGGAACAGGAGTGAGAATATTCCATAAAAAATCTGCAGTTTATGTTATTTTAAAGGACAAATATTTGTTTTAATTTTTTTTAAACAAGAACATTTCTAAGTGACCCAAACTTCTGAACGGTATTGTACATGAAGAGCAAACAGGGCCATTCCCTGAACCATTGAATGCTATGAATAGATAGCCTACACTGTAATGGAAAGCAGTCATTTATTCAGTTATTTTAGTTATCACTAAAAGTAAAAAAGAACTGAAACGTTTTAGAGCATCATATTGTAAATGATGGTGTATTGTGGGAAAATGTCTGTATTTCGAATGGTACTGTAATTCTACCCCACAGAAAACAATAACATATACTGTATCTTTTTGAGTGCCAAAAACCTTTTGACAACTAGTGGGTAAATGGAATTGTTGTTTCTGTCTCATTGCATATTTTGAGACGTGCCTTGTAAGAGGCCACATGTGTTGCACCCCTGAGGGGGAATGCTGTTACAATTTAACTTTCATGTGGTTATAGAGCCCCATCAATTTAAATGGATAGGCTACAGATTGGAGTGGCAGCTAGTCTTAAAACTTAAATTGTTGTTTTTTGATGTTCTTTTGGTCTGTTTTGCCCTGTAGTTGCTGCCAGTTTGAAAGCCTTTGTTAAGGCCTCTAGAAATGCAAGTGATATAGAACACCAAATATTCATCAAAATGCTGTAATGTGTAAACAGTTAGCAGCCAATCTGCTTGCACAAACCCCTTGTAATTACAGTAAAATACTGAGCAATACAAACCCATCGCCTCCATGAAATATGATTAATTCCGTTAACAGTAGCATTTACTTCCCCCCCCCCCCCCCTTTTTTTTAACAGTATAATACAGGCTTACGTGCTTGAAACCATATTCACCGAACTGTATATAAATTACTGTCAAATTCAGGGTAACCCCTTTACAGTGTATGAGAGGTTCACAAATACTTATCCTCTACAAACAACAAAGTATCTTACCAAATCTTAAAACGTGTGGCATCCCGCGAGAGTATCCAAGAAACAGCAGCAGAAGCAGGAGCAGCAACCTGAGGTTGAACCTGAAAACGAGACTAGTTATCAGCAGGGAGGTAATCTTCATGTTGTTTGTAAAATGCACAGTGGTGATCCCCCGTACGCGTTTGAGTCCCCCGGAATTCGGTTTACAGTCGTTCGGCAGGGTGACGGCAGCCCAGTCGCAGGATCACGGCATGGTCACTTGCCGTGACTAAGCCAAGAAAATATCCTCCGGTTCACGAGACGGCGGGACATCCATGTCGGGCGGTACAAATCCGGTAGGGGCTCATACATGGGCTGGCGCCTGGCTCAGGTGAGACACGAGGAGTCGGATATCCACACGGGAGGTGTGTCTGTAGAGGAGCAGAGAGCGCCAAGCAGAGCAGAATCGCGATAGCAGCCTATGAGGCACTTTGGGTTGCATACGTTCCCATTATACTGCACTGCTGCACAGCCTCTGACGTTGAGCCAAGGTTAGTTCGAGCGCGCGAGCCAGATAGAGAGAGTCTACAGAAGAGAGAGAGAGAGAGAGAGAGAGAGAGAGAGAGAGAGAGAGAGAGAGAGAATGTGAGTGTGTGCGTGCTTGCGTGTGAAAGAGAGGTATTGTCACAGGTTCCGCAGAAAACAGTGTGCCACAGATCCCTATCTGCATCCCAAAGGAGCTGCTATTTTACAACAGCATGATTTTCATCCACCCACCCGTTGTAATTATGTAACGTGTAATTATTTACATCGCTCTGCAAGTAGCCACACAAACCAAAACTGTTCCACCAGATCTTAAACAGTGTAATGATGCGACTGCAAGACATTACTGGTGGATTTTGCGGCTCTGCAACAGTTTACCCATTCATAAAAATAATTGCATTACTTTGTTATAGCCTATTCATATGCTGGAGAGTAACAGTTCCACATACACCATTACGTTTTACAATGAGTACCCTAATTTCACTCACAGATTGTCCCAATTTGCGACAAAATCAATTGGATCGTCATGTATTATGTCTATTTTTTCTCATCAGTAAATGAAAGTTGTGATATTGAATAATAAACATGATACTTTTAAAGCACAAGCAGTTGAGCATTGTTGTTTGAAGAGAAGTGGAGAAAAACGCTAGCGGCCCCTTGACTAGTCATTTCAGCTCCACTCGCTGTCCCTCTGCGAATTTCAGCACCATGGACAGCGTCGCACTGAACCAGGTTTGGTGGGGGGCTCTGTAACAAGGTCAATAAGACGTTTACATTGGCAATGCAGCATTTACGTAATATGGCCTCCGCAGAAGTCAGTATATTCATACTTCTTGATAATTGTATATTTTATTGTACAAACTTGAGAGGGGGAAGACTTGAGTTAATTGTGAGAGTTGAAATTGGCAGAGAGGAGCAGGTCCATAACACAGCTATCGATATTACGTGCTCGGAGGCACGAATATTTAACCAATATGCAAATAACTTCACTTTAGACTTCAAAGCCTTCGCTCCGTGTGTATTAACCATGTCACAACCGACTCCAGCAATAGAAAGCCAAATCCTTAAGCACTAACGGCAAATAGAGATACATCCCTGACAACCGATTACAATCTGTGTAGATATAAAAACGCAATAATTTCTAAGCGTTCATGGTTTACTGTGTATTTCAAGTATCACGTTTCTATGTGAGTACTCCAACAACTGGAGTGTACACGTAAAGGTTTGTCGAATTTTACAGTGTGCGCATTATCAGCTCCCGGGCCCTGCAAGTGTGGATACAGATTCAGACAGGTTTGATCATGAGTAAGTAAGTAAGTAAGTAAGTACAACAAATAGGCCCTGCTACGAACGGGTGGAGTGGCGATGAGAGGGATCTAATCTTCAGCACCGAATGGATGAATATATGAAATAACTTTTTTGATCCTTCCCTAATCCCCACCCCTCCACCATAGTCCCAACCCACGGGATGAACAGTGTTATTGTATGTGGTATCAAGTGTGAAGAAGTGAATGACTGGCCTGTGTGTGTGTGAGAGAGAGAAAGAGTGTGTGCGCACGTGTGAGAAGGCGCGTGTTTCCTTGAAACAGAAGCCAAGGTGCAACAAGTGTGGGTTAATCAGACGCAAATATAATTACATCAACCAAGACATTTCTTCTTAACTTTTGATCATTGGGAAAGTCAATGGGTCTCTATTCAAGCATATTCTGAATATATAAACATGTAGATAGCAAAATATTTTTGCCAAAGACACATGATCGTGGGGAGCAGTGTCAATGTTCATACAACACTGGGTTGGGAATGTGCTTTGGGTTGCGTGGGTCTACAAACAAATACTCTGACTGCAATGTGAGAATATCAAACACAACGAGGCACTCACCATCCCACCATCTGTTCTACTAGCATAATTATGGAGAAACGCTGGGTTTCGCTAAGCCTGCCGAGCCTTGCACCCAGCATGAAAGCAATGCCTACTGAGCCGAGGTAAGAAGACATCGATTGATGGAGAGAAAATTATGGTAAATCTGCTACTGGTAAACCCCCCCCCCTTTATGTGTTTTTATGTGTTTATGGAGTAGAATTACATGGAGTGTAGCAGAGGATGGACTTTGAGTTTTAGCCCTGTGGTCTCTAGTAGGGTGAAGTCTGCATGCCTCTGTGTCTTGGGATTTTGTACTTCTAGGCCTACATTAGTCCAGTATGTCTTCTAGGATTTTCTAGTTTTAAATGCTTTAGGGCATACACAAATCAAGTGTATGTTTTTGGGTTGTGTAGTTCTAATCGTTTGAGGGCCTAGATAAACCCAGTGTATTTAGGATTTTGTAGTTCTGATGACTGTACATAAATCCAGGCATGGCTGTAGCTTTAGAAGAGGGGTTCAATGAGGTCTGTTTGTACAAATCCACTTTTTAATACTGTAATATTGGAGTGGCTCTATTGTGACTGGGCCAATTACAACTGTGGGTTTAAAACAGTTTCCATAATGTGTTTTGGAGGGTTTTTAGCCTATGGTACGCTAAGGGAAGATAACATGCATGGAAAGCCTTCCTCTCTCTCTCTCCCCCCTTTTATTTCTCCCTTCTCTCTCTCTCTCTCTATCTCTCTCTCTCTCTCTCTCTCGCTCTCCCTAATAATTCCTATTTTTATTTTCTTAAGGGAAAGATAACATGCATGGAAAGCCCTCCTCTCTCTCTCCCCTCCCCTTTCTTTTTCCCTCTCTCCCTATATTTCTCTCTCCCTCCCAAATTCCTCCATCTCTTTGTCTCCCTCCCTCCCTCTCTCTCTCTCTATGACCTGGTGGAGACACAGTGATGAGAGAGGCACGAAAACCATGGAAACGGGAGACTGATGCACTGTGAATGGTGAGAAGACCCTGAAAAAGAACATGCTCGTTCACGGTAGCCACACAACATGCTGAATGGGCCCTTCTAGTGCTACTGCTACAATATTCTGTTTAGTACACATGCTAGAGGTAATGCTAAAGATGGAAATTCAACAGCTTTTCAAATGCGCAAGTTTATATTTTCCCTTACACATAACTGAGCAGATAAATGTTTTTTATTTCACCTTTATTTACATATTTTCATACTTATTTATATTCTTGCCTCATTTGGCTCGGCCGGCGCCCTCTCCACGTCCTGCTTCAGCATGTTCGTCAGCATGTTCGTCAATTAAGAACAATTTATTATTTACATGATGACCAGTCAGGGAGCAGTCGTAGCACGTGCAACACACAAATAGGCTAAACAATATCATAGATACAACATTCAAAAATACACATAATGCACAGTCAGTAAAACAGTCAGAAAGACATTCAGTAAGTGTCACGCCTGCTCCCGCTCCCCCTCCCTGGCGCTTGATGTCGACAGGCTGCCCTTCATTACGCGCACCTGTCACCATGCGCTGCTGCGCAATATTGGACTAACCTGGACTCAATTACTTTGTTGATTACCCCTCTATATCCATCTGCTCCTCAGTTTGTTCCCTGTGTTAGCATTGATGTTGTTATTTTTGCGCTGTCCCGACGCTGTTTCTGTTCTGTTTCATGTCTGTTGTTTATTAAATGTTCATTCCCTGTACCTGCTTCTCCACTCCAGCGTTGATCCTCACAGAATGCTGATACCACTTATGGAAGCACTACTGAGATTTTGGTTTGGGTTAGTGACGTCGGGTCCAGGTGTTGTTGCCGATGGAACCGGGGGTGCTTCAGCTTGCTCGTTGAGCTTCTTACCCTCTTTGGCATGGCCGGCGCCCACCCCACGTCCTGCTTCAGCATATTCATCAGGCTCCCACGCCTCGGTCGGTTCGTCAGGCTCCCACACCTCAGCCAGCTTGACCAGCGCCCATGCCTTAGCCGGCCCATCAGGCTCGCCCAGGTGGTACACCACTTCCGAAGATATCAATCAACAACCCCTAAATGACTTGACCCATTCCAGATCCCTCTGATCTCGCGTTAGTACACCACTGACAGAATGTGTAAAGGCTGGTGTGCAATGTATTATTGTAACGGTTGTCGTCTGGAGAAAGAGAGGAGGACCAATGCGCAGTGTGTAAGTGTCCATTATTTTAATAAAACGTGACAATTATCTATGTGGCTTTTGTTTAAGTTAACACTAGTCAGTTTATTTAGTGATAGTTGTGTTTTACATGGAATGTGTATATGTTGTATGTGTTGAGCAGTACTGTGTGTCCAAGACCATTTCCCCCCTTCGGAAACAATGTAGTCCTTATACACCATCCTAGCTTACACCAAATCCATTTGACTTTGACAGAATACGGTAACCCTTTATTTTACAGCTTGGTAAGTACTAGAATGTTTTAGTACTTTCCAGTAGTACTAATTGAAATAGTTACCATTTAAATAACTTTTGTTACCAAGTATTGACATAGGTATTTACTATCTCCTACCGGGCTGTAAAATAAAGGGTTATTGGTTCTTCTACACTATGGTTTGAGTATAAAACAGTTAAAGTAATACCTTTGAACACATGGCCTTCACAGCGATGGCACATATGTCTTAAGCTGCCCGAGACAGTAATTAGGACCTCTCGGCGCATTGTCATTTTGAGTTAGCGCTGACGAATGCCAGCTGATACCCTGAGCCTTCTCTTGCTCTCTGTGTGTGGCAGGCTAACAATTTAATACATAGTTGTAGTGAGATTTGCGGTAATAGATCTTGGTGTTTGGTTGTGTTCGTGAGAGACACAGAGAGAGCAATAGAGAGAGACAGTGGCGAGCCGGGGCGATTAAATGGTGGGATACTGAAGTTGAGCAACCAGCCGTGTCTGGTTTGAATAATGACTTCTGCAGACATTTTTTGTCTTGATCAAAATGGGGCTTAGATGAAGGTTGTGGCCATGGCTGCAGACAATGGTACGGTCACCAAACTAAAATGTTCAAGGCCCTCGTTGACATAGTTGAACTATTTTAAAGCCAAATTCTTGCAATTCTATACATGTCGCAATGGCTTATGCTATCCGAGTGACTCAAATGTTTACAAAATCATTGGGAGCCCCATGCCATGAATACTACTGAATGCATCATGTTTTGAATTTTAGATTCTCCCTGACCAAAGACTTCTGTGCAGAAAAAAAACCCTGGAACAGAATGAGAAAACACTTCCCCAGTCAGTGTGCGTGCGTGTCTGCTTTTATGTGTGTGCTTGTGCATGCAGTCTAGAACACAAACCCAATCATTTGGCAAAGCTGTCGAAAGTCTCCCAATTCAAGTACAGTAAATGCCAAACCCTGCAGAGGAATTGAGAAAAAGGAACACCGTTACAATGGCTGGGTTGACCACAAAATAAATAACATCCTGCCCTGGATGTCTGTTTAATAGCCTATTCTCCTCTGTACTACAGACCAGTCTAGTCTCCAGCCATGAGCACTGCTCAAACCCTGGTCCCAGATCTGTTTGTGCGGTCTCACAATGACCATAGGAGTTGGCTATATAATCCAACACCTGGGACATCCCAACCTCTGCCAACCACTTCCCAGGGAAATGGACTAGGAACACAGGGCCACCTGGAATTAAAGGATGCATCCCAAAAAGCACCCCATTTCCTATTGCACTACTTTTGACCAGAACCCTATGAGCCCTGGCCAAAAGTAGTGTACTAAATAGGGTTAAGGGTACCATTTGGGATACAACCATAGTACAGACAACATACAGTAGACAGTTTGTAATGAGGAATCCACAGAGGGCCTTTTAGTTCAGACCTGGTTTGTGTGTAGGAGATAGCCGACTGTCTCCAGGGAGAGGTCAGAAAGAGAGAGACATGCCTCCATGCGCACTCAAAAACATATTCCAAGAATGAGTTGACTTACTCTTTCTATTGAATAAAGACACTGAAAGCACCAGGCTAGAGAGAGCTAGGGCTCAGCTTCACCGATTGGGAATGACAAGGTCCTAACTCCCAGCCTTAGACAGTGGAATCATCTTCCTGGATTGGGACCAAAAGAGGCCAACAACCCAGCTCCACAAACTGTGACTGAAAGAGCCCAACACCCAGCCAAGGACCAGCTCCATACAACTGGAAAGGATAGTGTCCCATCACACACAACCCATGATCGTTTTCCCAGAATCAGCTCTTGGCTGGAAACGAAACAGCCATCAAACGGGAACATCGACGAACACGAGCTAGCAAGGGTAATATCACTGTCAGATTGTAAATAGCCTGAGATTTCTCCCACCGCCTATCACAACACAAGGCGAGACCCAGATGCAGACACAGGCAGCAGATGGGTTGAGCTCTGGTATTTATTATAACCCAAGGGATAGACAAGCGTTCATAGTCAGAGTCCAAAACGGTACAGGGCCGCAGGCAGGCTCGATGTCAGGGGCAGGCAGAGTGGTCAGGCAGGCGGGCTCAGAGTCAGGACAGGCAAGGGTCAAAACCAGGAGGGTGCGAAAAGGAGAGACAGGTGCAAACCAGGCACTAAGAAAACAACACTGGTTGACTTGGCAGAGAAGATGAACTGGCACAGATAGACAGAAAACACAGGTATAAATACCCAGGGGATAAGTGGGGAAGATTGGCAACACCTGGAGGGGGGTGGAGACAAGAACAAGGTCAGGTGAAACAGATTAGGGTGGGACACCACTCCTTACTTTATAAGCCCAATGTGTTTGCCCCATTCACCTGTCAGCATTCATGCTCTAATAGATTTTCAGCCCAATATTCCCAGGTAAGCAGAATTCTTCCAAGGTTGTTGTTCTGATGGGCAGAAGAGCTACTTGACTCATGTTCACATCTAACCGCCCAGCATGCTTTACTGCTTGATAGTCAATTTGTAACGGGTTTGTTTGTTTGTTTTTTAGATCAAAAGGTGAAGGTGCAGGGCAATAATTAGATTTATCTAGCTGAGTAATGTATAGATGGGGTGGTTCTTAGACAGTTGGGCCATAGCAATTGCCTGTCCATTTTAGAACAGATGGGTGAGAATGGTGATCATAAAACCTTTGCGATTAACTTCATTGACATGTAAATGGTTAAAAAATCTAGATAGGACCTACAGAAAGACACGATAAGCACCGTTACTTACAAAATAAGAAATTATGGTGGATGTAGCTGGTAAACTTAGAGTGACAAGAGAGAAGACTGGAAGACAAAGTAGTTGAATTTCATTGTGTCCCCTCTGTTCTGTGTGCCATAATGAGGTCTGTTGAGCCTGGTGCGGCTAGTGCTCTCCTCTCCCCTTCCCCCTCTCCTCCATAATTCACCTTTGCATACAGTCCTTGGGTCCGGGACTTACTTTTTTTTTTTCTCTCGGTTGCTCTCCCCCTCTTTCTCTAGCACACTTTGCTCTACTTCTCAACGAGGACACCTGTACGAGGACACTGTAACAGAGATTGAGTCCACGTGTGTGCATGAATGCATAATGTGTCGTCTGTCTGTGTCCTCCCTCCAGCTTTCACTGGTCAAACTCCATTTAAACTCATATCAGAATATCTTCCACTCACCCACGTGTCAAACATAATTTGACTGAGAATGGAACACAAATAAGTTAATTTGACCAAATCTGCATCCCTTCTAGCCGTGACCAGCCGCCCTGGCTTTATGACCGTTGCATTTGCTTGTGTATTCATTTGGCCTGCATATCTCTGCCCTGTCCCCTCATGGAGCTGTTGTGGAGCTCTTTAGTTGTTACTTGTAATATTATTTTAGTGCTATCCTGATTTGATATTAATTACGAATAATTCATCTTTATACTGTACTTTCAGAAACTACACTGACATACAGTATTAAACATTAACTTAGCAACAGCCGGAACTGTACATATTTCGACAGCTTTTGTATGTTAGAAATATACTGTTTGGAGAGGAGGTGGGTGAGACATTGTCGATATAATTGCATAATGGAACTCTATTTGATTTGTATGTTCAATTACAAACAGCCTTGTTTAGTAATAATCTCCCTTGATAGCTGGCGGTGAACTACGTGACCATTGAGGACAGCAGTGTCGATCAGATGGAGAAAATATCTTCTTATGCCACTCGGTGGTTTTCCAAGCGCATGCCACAAAGCTGTTCATCGTGTACACCTTATCCACTGCCCCCATTTTGTGATTATAGTCAAGCACAGTTTGGTTTGATCTTTCTCTCCCATCAGGTGGTCCACCTTCCCTGTGGTGCTCTCATCTCCTGTAGCTCCAAGGCATCGCGATTGGTCTCCTCCACTGTGTCTCCCACCAGCTCCTCTGTCAGAAACAGCTTGATGCACTCTGCCTCAGAAGGAAATGGCAAGGGGCTTTGCACTCCAGACTGGGACTCATCAAAGAGAACAGCAGGGCCAGGTGGGCTGAAATGTCTGGAGGCCTTCCTGCTACCACAGTCCTCCCGTACTTCACCCACTGTTGGTGTTTCTCCATCTCCTTTGACAGACTAATGTTACAGATTAGCCCACTAGCTACATGCATAAACAACACTAAATGGCTCCAAATAAGTGTCAGGGGTGATGTAATTGGCTGCCAGTATGGTGATACTGATTTGTCTCCACAGATGGTTTGTTTACATAGCAGGTTAGGATAATTAACATGGCAGGTTTGGAGAACTAATGCAGAATTTTAGGTGAATACACACAGGAGGTTAAGAGAATGAGGGTTAGCGTTAGGTTTAACTACATTGCTAGTTGTTATCAACTGTTGTCCCCGACGTGAGCACTAGATGGGGATGTTGTAGGCTTAACTCCTCCATCTAGCCACAAAGGTAAAAACGGAAACAAATCCTCTGTGGTGACAAATGATCAGTATCATAACACCGGTACAGGCCACATGTATAATTTAATCACTATCAGAAAATGGTTTGTGTGCTAATCATTTCTGTATTGACTGTTTTAGTCACGTTTTCAACTACTGGTGACAAATCATGCATTCTGATTCTTGCATAGATTGTAATGGACACACGATGTGTGTAAAATACTTTTTTGATGGTTGTACTGCTTGATGAGCTAAGTATTTGCCGGCAATGTGTGGCGCCATGTTTGTTGACATCACTCAATGCATTATGGTCACGTACATGTCTGCCAAATCAAAATTGTTCTAACAAAACGAGTTGAAGGGATGGTTCACTTGTATTTCGAGTAAACTTCCAGTTGTGACTGAAGGGAACACACTTCGCCTTCAACAAACAGACTCAACTCAATTTGTCTGTTATCTTTGGTTGACCCAGATAAACAAACATGGTGATGCGCACAAACTCTACCCACCGTGGGATAACTTTTAGATGTATAACTCAAATATTTAAATCACTGAGCTCACCTGTGAATTGTGAAACATAATTGCTATTAGCTAATTCAATTTGGGGTTTTTTTATCAGCTGAGAGTTGGCGAAATATGACCGCTTGTGTTAGCTTACTCTTTACTCAGTTAGCGTTAGGACTAATGTAGCGTACATTTTCCGATTTAGATGAGAATTGTCAAACAGTGGCCAGCTCAAAAGCTGACTTGCATCAATTGTAACTGGACTATCTAATGAAGTTTTCTAATCACACCAGTTTGAGCGTATGCTGCAGTCAATGACAGAAAGCGCCGTCTTTGGCCTCATGGGTGGAATGTTAGTATTTCTCATAAATCCATTTTTTTGATTTTTATACTTATATAGCTTCAGATATAACAGTACAATCCCAACCCCTCATTCTCCCATCCATCCCCTCCCTCCAAACCACCCACCCATCAAGGCATCTATATAGGAAAGAAAAACAGTAATAGAAACAATAGGATAAAACTGATCAGCACAAATGGCCACTAGAACAGACACGACTGCTTACCAAACTATGCAAGTTACACTAAGTAAAAGACAGGTTCTCCATGTATTGTATTAAACTTCTTGGTGACAGGGGGCAGTATTTTCACGTCAGGATGAAATGCATGCCCAAATTCAACTGCCTGCTACTCATCCCCAGAAGAGAAGATATGCATATTATTAGTAGATCTGGATAGAAAACACTGAAGTTTCTAAAACTGTTTGAATCGTGTCTGAGTATAACAGAACTTATTTAGCAGGCGCAACCTCGATGACAAACCATTCAGATTTTATTTTTGAGGTCACACTTTTCAATGGGATTTCATTGGGAATCCAGATTTCTAAGAGACCTTCTTGCAGTTCCTTTCTCTTCCACTGGATGTCAACAGTCTTTAGAAATTGGTTGAGGTTTTTCCTTTGTGTAATGAAGAAGTACAGCCATCTTGAACGAGGGTAACTTGAAGTGTACTGTTAGAGGCGCGTGACCAGAAATCTAGTTTGTTTTCCTCCTGTATTGAACACAGATCATCCCATCTTCAATTGTATCGATTCTTTACGTTAAATACCTAAAGTTGTTTTACAAAAGTAGTTTGAAATGTTTTGGCAAAGTTTACAGGTAACTTGAGATATTTTGTAGTCACGTTGCGCAAGTTGGAACCAGTGCGCCAAACAAATGGACATTTTGGATATATATCGACGGAATTAATCGAACAAAAAGACCATTTGTGATGTTTATGGGACATATTGGAGTGCCAACAAAAGAAGCTTGTCAAAGGTAAGGCATTAATCATTTTTATTTCTGCGTTTTGTGTCGCGCCTGCAGGGTTGAAATATGCTTATCTCTCTTTGTTTACGGAGGTGCTATCCTGAGATAATAACATCGTTTACTTTCGCTGAAAAGCCTTTTTGAAATCTGACATGTTGGCTGGATTCACAAGTGGAGCTTTAATTTGGTATCGTACATGTGTGATTTAATGAAAGTTAGATTTTTATAGTAATTTATTTGAATTTGGCCGCTCTGCAGTTTCCCTGGCTAGCGTCCCACATCCCAGAGAGGTTAAGAAATCCCTCACCTGCTCTTCACCAACAGCTCTCTGTATCAATACTGATATTCCAAAACGGAACCGTTGGCTAGGATACTCGCAGACGCTGCAGGGCCAAAATCATGAGGAGACACTCCTCCTGCACCGTTTAAGCTAGAAATGCCGTTCCAATATCAACAAATTATTGTCTCGATCAAGTTGTTTGCATAGAATTTTTGATATCTGTTTGACTTTTTCTGTTTTTCACTTTCTTGTCCTCTATGTCCTCCCACTCTCATTGGATCTCTCAAGAAACTCAAGTGCCCCATTGTGACATCATCACTTCCAAGTGACATTCTTTGTAAGTGAAATCAAGCAATTTTTGACACAAATCAGCTAATAAATCCAATTTGAAACCACTTAGACAGGAAATGTTAAGTTTTCCAGCTTCGTCTACTTCTCTGCTACTCAAATCTGGAGTTTGGAGACAAAAATGATATTTGCATCAAAAGTTACAGGAGTTTAAGTAACAGCACGAACATCAGTTTCTGTAACATTTTGGCAAGCAGTGTCTATTTTGACCAATACTGCAACAAGTTAGTGAATGGGATATTCGTCTACTTCTCTGCTATTCATAGCTGTGTGCAGAATCAAAATATTCCATACGGAACTTACGGTACAGCTGTTTTTGTAACTGCATTACCAAGTGTTTTTCGAACTTTCCCAAACAACGGTCGTTTTGACCACTTTCTGTGAACTGAGGAAAAAAGTTTGACAAACTAAAATCTTCCGCTGCTTCTCTGCTCTTCATAGAAAAAGGCAGATTTCAAATCAGGGCTACCATTCTGTAACTATAGCAGTTTTCGTAACCCATCGCCTCACTTTCAAGTGTCTGTAAATCATGCCAGCAGCAAGGCAATTCATTACTTTCCAAACAACTATTGTTTTGACCACTAAACAAACAGTTACACAAACATAGTTTGGCATAAAATCTTCCTCTACTTCTCTGCTTCTCAAGGGCGGAAACGCTTTTAAAATTGGGTCTACCGTTCGAGGGAGAGCGATTTAACTTGTAACTCGCATCCCGTGAACGAGATCGTTGTCATCTGACACTAATTAGCATAACGCAACGGACATAAATCCTCCTAGAAAATCTTCCTGTTCATGAAAATCACAAATGAAATATATTGAGACACAGCTTAGCCTTTTGTTAATCACACTGTCATCTCAGATTTTCAAAATATGCTTTACAGCCAACGCTAGACAAGCATTTGTGTAAGTTTATCATGGCATAATGCTATGCTAGGCTCTGCTACCAGCAGGCAACATTTTCACGAAAATAAGAAAAGCAATCAAATTAAATCATTTACCTTTGAAGAACTTTGGATGCTTTCACTCAGGAGACTCCAAGTTAGATAGCAAATGTTCCTTTTTTTCCAAAAATATTATTTTTGTAGACAAAATAGCTCCGTTTGTTCTTCACGTTTGGCTGAGAAATCGACCGGAAATTGCGGTCACGACAACTCTAAAAATATTCCAAATTAGCTCTATAATATCGACAGAAACATGGCAAACGTTGTTTATAATCAATCCTCAAGGTGTTTTTCAAATATCTATTCGATAATATATCCACTGGGACAATTGTTTTTCAGTAGGAGCGAGAGGAAAAATGGCTTCCTCTGTATTTTACGCAAGAATCACTCAGAGCCATCAGGTGACCACTTGCGCAATTTAGCCGCTTAAAGGCATGAAACTACGTCACAATGCTGTAGACACCTTGGGGAATACGGAGAAAAAGTAATCTGGTTGATAGCCCATTCACTGCTCAATAGGGACGCATCGGAACACAGAGCATTCAAAACATGAGTCAGTTCCGGATTGGATTTTTCTTAGGCTTTCGCCTGCAATATCAGTTCTGTTATACTCACAGACAATATTTTTACAGCTTTGGAAACTTAAGTGTGTTTTCCTTCCTAATATATGCATATTCTAGCATCTTGTCCTGACAAAATATCCCGTTTACTTTGGGAACGTTATTTTTCCAAAAATGAAAATACTGCCCCCTAGTCACAACAGGTTAATGGGGACCAGGTTAAGTTGATCTTTTGTCGCGACCCAAGCACAGTGTACCTAACCTTCTCCAGAGGCAGAGATGACATCACCTCCTTAACCCACTGCATAAAGGAGGGCGGCTTTGCAAGACTTCCAGTGAAAGAGGACAAGGCGGCAAGCTAGCAGCGAGGCAAATGCTTTCTCATTCACCTGATGTGTGGTAGCATTTTGGTCTAGAGGTTGTATTACACATGTGTGAATGCCTCAAAAATGGGGTCCCAGAGGCCACTCAAAGAGTGTCCCACAGTCACTGGACTCTTGGGGTCAACATTTGGGTATGTTTGCTAATCTGCCATTTGAGTAATGGAGACAGTGCAAAACCTTCAACTGAATTAGCCCATGCCTAATGCAAAATTATGTGTGGATACGCTCAACTTTGTTGCCATATATCATCGGGTAGCTCGCCACCTATGTCTTGCTCCCATGCAGATTTTGTATTTTCAAAGGAAGGCGGATTAATGTTCTGTATTATGTCATATAATCTGGAGATTGTGCCCTTCAGATAAGGGTTAAGATCTAAACACCTCTCGACTGGACACTTAGTGGGCTCGAGTGGACATTAAGGGAAATGTTTTTCTGGCAGAGCTGCGAGTTTGCCGGTATCTAAAAAATTGGGTATTGGGAATATTACGGTCAACCCTCAGAGATTGAGACGAATATGTTATCAACTAAAAGGTCACAAAAAAACAGCAGACCGTTCCTATGCCAGAACTGGAATGCCGTGTCAATCTGCAACGCTGCAAAGAGATTAAATGTCAATGGAGAGAAACAGCTTCCTTGTTTTAAGGCTAAACTGATTTTGGAATTGAGACTAACAATGGGGTTCAAAACATGGGTGCCAAGGTTCATGGGCAGTGGGGTGTACAGGAGCGAGACCCGGAGAAGTTGACTGTAACTCCATGATGGCCCAAGTTGGGCCATCGTTGTTTTCAAATGTAGAAACCCAAGAAACCCATTTAGATACACCACTACTGGTCAGCAAATATACTGTAACAAATTGGTAAGGCCCTAGGTCTCTCTAGATATACCTTTCTCATTCTTGGATTTTACTTATTCTAAATGAAGTTGGAAATGTAGCTGTCCAGTTGTTTGAACATCGACTTTGTGTACCTGTCTGTTCTTCATTAAATGTTCAACTCCCCGTACCTGCTTCTCATCTCCAGCTTCGGTCCTTACAAAAATGATATTCAGAAAAGAAGGCACTTACTTTGGTAGGAACGCACACGTCAAAGCTTTATTTGCAATGTGCCAGTTTGTGCAAGACTGTGCAAATGTCTGCGGTAACACTGGGGAAGTGATTGGGCTCTCGTTGAAGAGAGAAGTTTGTCCGGCTCAGTAAAACCTCAAAAACAAATTGTCCACAACCGTGAAATGGGATACTTCTATGTGAATTAATTAGGAGGCCAAACACACCTCAATTTAAACTGTTGTTAGAAAAGATTCTGACATCATACGATTAAAACAACTCTTGCTGGGGTGACCGTTAGGGATATTTGGAACTCACACATGAACAGGTTCAATAACAATTACTGGATAAATAAACATACACAAATGTAATCATATACAGTGGGGTCCATAATTATTCAAACCCTTGATATAGATTAGCAAGAAAGACTAGAAAATGTATAGTACAATAATACAGCTATATTGTATGCTCAAACATTATAGTAACAATTGCTCAGAGAAAGCGAGGATAACAACACTGAACCTTTTTCTGAAATGTTTTGAAATTGGAGGAAATATTGGGAGGGATCTTAGACCATTCCTCCATACAGAATCTTTCCAGATACTTTATATCCTTCGTCTGCGCTTATGGACTGCCCACTTCAATTCGAACCATGTTTTCAATGGGGTTCAAGTTCGGAGAAGTTATGGAATGTTACTAGTGCTTGGGTTTGTTATGCTGGAAGATCCACCTGCGGCCTCCTGTCAGAGGCAATCAAGTTTGGGCTAAAATGTCCTAGTACTTGGTAAAGTTGATGAAGTTGTTGACCTTAACAAGGGCCCCAGGAACAGTGGAAGCAAAACAGCCCCATAACAACAATGATCCACCACTAGTGATCCACCACTAAATATTTTACAGTAGGTATGAGGTACTTAATTTTTTACAATTTTTATATATTACTTGTTAAGCAAAATTTTTTTTTTTTCTGAGCAATTGTATTAGTAAAAAATATTTTAAAAAATAATTGAGCCTTTACTATAGCTCAGTATTTGTATTATTTATTTCATACGGCCTTTTTTGCTTATATTTATATAGGGTGTCAACAATTAGGGACGTTCCGGTGACGTTGTTCCGGGGACGTCTATCGACCAATTTTTGTTTGTAAGGTAGTTACAAGTCTAAACTTGCCAGCTAACCCACGGCTATTTCAATTGAGCACAGATTTAACTGACTGAATAACAAAAGGAGGAACGCAATATGGAATTTTATAAATAGTTTGGGGAATGGACTATCCTCCGAGGGAAGATTGTCAGAGCCAGATGATGTGGGTCTGATGGGAGAAAATAGTTCAAATGATGGGCTCTAACCCTTGTGTTGCCTTAATGGTCGAAAATGACCCGCCACTATGTTTAACCTTTTTGGGATAGGGGGCAGCATTTTCACTTTTGGATGAATAACATGCCCAGAGTGAACTGCCTCCTACTCTGTCCCAGGTGCTAATATATGCATATTATTATTATTATTATTATTATTATTATTATTAATATTATTAATATTATTGGATAGAAAACACGCTGAAGTTTCTTGAACTGTTTGAATGATGTCTGTGAGTATAACAGAACTCATATGGCAGGCGAAAACCTGAGAAATATCCAACCAGGAAGTGGGACATCTGAGGTTTGTAGTTTTTCAAAGCTTGGCCTACCGAATACACATTGAGATATGGATGAGGTTGCACTTCCTACGGCTTCCACTAGATGTCAACCATCTTTAGAAACTTGAATGAGGATTCTACTATAAAGGAGGGGCTCATGAGACCTCTTTGAATCAGTGGTCTGGCAGAGAGCCTTGGTCTCATGACGAGCGCTCCTGACAGAGTTACCTCTTGTTCCAGTGCTTTTCTGAAGACAAAGGAATTCTCCGGTTGGAACATTATTGATATTTTATGTTAACATCCTAAAGATTGATTCCATACATTGTTTGACATGTTTCTAAAAGACTGTAACAGAACTTTTAGAGTTTTTCTCTGGATGAAGTGCCTGCGCCTCATGAAGATGGATTACTGGGCTGAACACGCTAACAACAAGTGGCTATTTGGACATAAATGCTGGACTTTATGGAACTTTTTGGAACAAATCAGTCATTTATTGTCGACCTGTGATTCCTGGGAGTGCCTTCTGGTGAAGATCATCAAAGGTAAGTGAATATTTATGGTGTTGTTTATAACTTTGACTCAAATGGCGGAGTCAATGTTCATCAATGTTTATTATGAGTATTTCTGCAAAATCACCGGATGTTTTGGAATCAAAACATTACTGCACGTAAGGCGCCAATGTAAACTGAGATTTTTGGATATAAATATGCACATTATCGTACAAAACATACATGTATTGTGTAACATGATGCCCTATGAGTTTCATCTGATGAAGATCATCAAAGGTTAGTGATTATAATTTTATCTATATTTCTGCTTTTTGTGACTCCTATCTTTGGCTGGAAAAATGGCTGTGTTTTTTCAACTTGGCTATGACCTAACATAATCATATGTGGTGCTTTCGCTGTAAAGCATTTTTTTAAATCGGACACGGTGGGTAGATTAACAAGATGTTTATCTTTAATTTGTTGTATTGGACTTGTTAATGTGTGAAAGTTACATATTTCTAAAAAATACTTTTGAATTTTGCTCGCTGCCTTTTCAGCGGAATGTTGTTGAGGGGTTCCCCTGCACTAGAAAGGTTAACAGCAGAGAACCCCTAAATTATATTTTTTCAACTTGAAATTTGATTACTTTTCCTAGCGTGACCCCAACATTAGAAAAAGTGAAACATCGCCTTTTTTTCATATTTCTATGAAAGCTGTACACTACCAGGGTACAAAGATTATCTTAGGGTAATTTCTGACCCGACAGTTATAAATTAATTTACACATCACAAAAACCACACACACAATGATAAATTGAGAAATTAAAACGTTCTTGTGCATGAGAAATTGAAAAATGTAAACGTTGTGTACTGTATGTGCAGCAACTCCCCTCCACGACCCCATACATGACTCAAGTTCATAAACAAAATAAACATTTCAGACAAAATACAAGAGAACAATGGTTTCGAAGAGGAGGAGGAATCTGAAGAAGAAGAAGATGGGGAATAATTACAACACAGAGCACGATGCATCATCTTCAGATGAAGAAGAAATCCCCCATGCTGAAAGAGACATTTCTGTCAAAGAACAGCAAAATAACATGGTCCTTGTCACCATATGACGACCAGGGCAGGATGGCAGGTTAACATGTCATAAGGATGACCCCAGGGCCCACAATACATGCTGTTGCCCAGGACATTGCCTCAACATTCTACATATTCATCACACCAGTCATTGAAAAAAATAATCCTGGAGATGACAAATTTGGAGGGTTTCCGTAAATATGGAGACAACTGGAAAAGGATGGATGAGATTGACCTGCGTGCCTAAATAGAGCTGCTAATCTTAGCGAGGCTACATGTAGTCTCTGGGATGCAGAGAGTGGAAAGGTGATTTTTCCATGCGAAGATGCCACTGAAAGTCTTTCACACTTTCTCAAGAATGCTACAATTTGATAACCGTGAGTCAAGACCCGCAAGACATGTGAGAGACAAACCTGGCGGCCATAAGAGAGGTCTGGGAGAAGTATGTGGAGTATCTGCCATACCTCTACAACCCTGGGCTAGAAGTAACAGAGCTACATTACAGATATAAAAATGTATTGCTGTAATATCATTGATATATGTGATTGCTTTCTGTGACACTGATACTAATTACTGACAGTAATCTCAAATTATGGCATCAAGATATGGGTGGCCTGTGACGCACAATCCAGCTACACTTGGAAGATGCAAGTCTACACAGAGAAGCCGGCCAGTGGAGGCCCGAAGAAGAACTAGGGGATGTGGGTTGTGCTTGATGTGACAGATGGACTGAGGGGGCACAATGTCAATTGCTTCACCTCTTATGAACTCAGCCAGCAGCTCCTGAAGAGGAAGATCACCATGGTTGGCACAGTTAGAAAGAACAAGCCTGAGCTCCCCCTGCACTCCTCGCAACAAAAGTTTGCCTACACCCCCACCACCACTCTAGTTTCTTACCTCCCATAGAGGAACAAGAATGTGGTCCTCCTGAGCACACTGCACAAAACGGCTGAGATCCGTGATTGTGAGGACAGGAAGCCAGCCATCATCCTGGACTACAACCACAACAAAGGAGGCGTGGACAACCTGGAAAAGGTGATTGGAACTTACAGCTGCAGGATGATCATTGATGTCCTCATACAATACCTTTGTGATATGGTACAAGATCAACCCTACATGGATTCCTGATAAGCGAAACAAGAGAAGGGTGTTCCTGGAGCAGCTGGGAAAGGCACTTGTAACCCCACACATTCAAAGACGTTTGCTCTTCCCCCGTACAGCAGCCTCTGCAGCGCTTGTGAAAGTTGTTCAGAGAGCTGATTCTTGTCCTGATCCACCTGAGGCTGCAGCTGGGGCAGGCAAGAGGAGGAGATGCCAATTCTGCCCCCCAAAGGAAGACTGTAAAACAAATACTATGTGCTGCACGTCGAAGAAATACATCTGCAAAGTCCATGCACACACACTTTCATATTGTCCTACATGTGCTAATTAGAGTTGATTGATTTATGTTCTTCGTGTTTTTATTTTGTATCTATTGTCCTATTTTATTCTTATTTATTGTTGTTTATACACCTTGTGGAGGTAATGGTTAAAAAAATGGGAGAACACTAGTATTTTGTAGTTGAATTCCTCATTGAACAGTATATCACTATGTTGCCAAAAAAGTTCAAGACTGTTATTGTTTCCCTTCAATAAAATGCATTCAAAACTACTTTCTGCACATGTATGCTACTTTCTTAGGCTCTCTTTGTCACGGTCGTTGTATGGAGGAGACCAAGGCGCAGTGTGGTAAGTGTACATTCTTCTTTAATTAACGAAATAACACTGAAAAAACTATCAAAACAACAAAACGAACTGTGAAACTAATATGCGTAGTGCAGACAGGCAACTAAACATAGACCAAGAACCTACAAAATACCCAATGAATATGGCTACCTAAATATGGTCCCCAATCAGAGACAACGATAAACAGCTGCCTCTGATTGGTTCACAATCTAGGCAACCATAGACATATAAACACCTAGACTTAGAAAAACCCCTAGACAATACAAAAATGAAACAAACCACCCTCGTCACACCCAGACCTAACCAAAATAATAAAGAAAACAAAGATAACTAAGGTCAGGGCGTGACACTCTCTAAAAAAAATGAATGTTTACACCTTTGCAGAACCTTTAGCAACAACAATAATAATAATAAACCTCTACTTTAGTAAAGAAAACAATTATGACAGGTGTATTGTAATAAAAATGAAGTGTGTCCACTGATTAAATGCAGTCTTTCAGCAGAGTAAACTGCCTGTTACTCAGGCCCAGAAGCCAGGAAATGCATATAATTGGTACCATTGGATAGAAAACACTTTGAAATTTGTAGAAGTTTTAAAATAATGTATGAGACTATAACACAATTGATATGGTAGGAGAAAATCCAAAGAATAACCAACCAGAATCTTTTTTTTTGAGAGCCCATGCTCTTGCAATGGAAAACTATGGGTCATATCGAATTCCAGCTCCCAGACTGCAATTCCTATGGCTTCCACTAGATGTCAACAGTCTTTGTTCAAGGTTTCAGGCTTGTTTCTTCCCAAACAAGGAAGAATTTTGAGTTTTGGTACTGGGAGTCAGAGTTGGAAATCAGTCTGTGCGCGAGCTACGAAGAGGACACGCACCGGATAATTTTGTTTGCCTATTGAACATACTTGTTTCCGTATGAAATATTATAGTTTAATATAATTTTAGGGTACCTGAGGATTACATAGAAATATTTTGACTTGTTTTATCAAAGTTTAGCGGTAGCTTTTGGATTCCTTTCTCTGCATGTTGAACGAGTGGATTACTCAAATCGATGGCGGCAACTTAGCAGACTTTTTGGGATATAAAGGATTTTATCTAACAAAACGACACTACATATTATAGCTGGGACCCTTTGGATGACAAAGGAAATGTAATATTTATTCGCTATTTATTCGCTATTTGATTTTACGAAGTATGCCGTTTGAAAAATATGCAGACTGTGTAATAGCAGTTGTTATTAACAGTTGACATTAGAGCATGTGACAACAGGATGAACAGTTATCTATAACAGGGTTTTGCAACCCTTTTCTTGGCCCGCCCAGATATTTCATTTTGTTTTTTAACCCTAAACTGGCACACCTGATTCAATTAGTCAAAGGTTTGATGATTAGTTGATTAATTGAAAATGGTGTGCCAGTTTTAAATTTAAAGTTTTTAATATCACATGCACAAGTGAAATGCCTTTATTGCAAGCTCTAAACCCAACAATGCAGTAATCAATAACAATGTAATACTAAAAATAACATAAGGTAGAACAAAAACATACAATATAAATAAATAAATAAGAACACGAGAAAGTAAACGTACAGGGTCAGTTAGTTCCAACACCATATTTGCAATGTGCAGGGATAGTGTAGTGATACAGGTAGATGTCTTTAAGGGTAAGGTGACTAGGCATCAGGATATATGATAAACAGAGTAGCAGCAGCGTATGTGACGACTGCATGTGAGTGGGTGTGTGTTTGTATAGTAGGTTTGTGTGTGTGTTGGAGTGTCAGTGTGCGTGAGTGTGTAGGGCCCTGTGAGTGTGCATCGAGACAGTGCAAAAAATCTAAAGAAATTACAAGGGTCAAGTCAGTCTGTGTCGCCGTTTTGTCAGCTATTTAGTTAGCCATTTAGCAGTTTTTTGGGGGGCATGGGGATAGCAGCTGTTTGGCACCAACAAGCTCCCGGACTACCGCTTGCCATGCGGAAGCAGAGATGACTTTGGTAGTTTGAGTCTTTAACGACTTTCAGGGCCTTTCATACCGCCTGCTATAGAGGTCCTGGATGGCAGGGAGCTTGGCCCCAGAGATGTATAACACCCATTATAAGCCTGGTGGTTGCAGCATCATGCTGTGGGGAAGTTTTTCAGCAGCAGGGACTGGGAGACTAGTCAGTATCGAGGAAAAGATGAACGGAGCAAAGTACAGAGAGATCCTGGATGAAACCCTGCTCCAGAGCACTCAGGACCTCAAACTGGGGCGAAGGTTCACCTTTCAACAGGACAACGACCCTAAGCACAAAGCCAAGAATGCCGGAGTGGCTTCTGGACAAGTCTCTGAATGTCCTTGAGTGGCCCAGCCAGAGCCTGGACTTGAACCCGATCGAACATCTCTGGAGAGACCTGGAAATAGCTGTGCAGCGATGCTCCCCATCCAACCTGGCCGAGCTTGAGAAGATCTGCAGAGAAAATGGTACCTTTATTTAACTAGGCAAGACAGTTTAAAACAAATTCCTATTTTCAATGACGGAACTGCCTTGTTCAGGGGCATAACGACAGATTTTTACCTTGTCAGCTCAGGGATTCGATCTTGCAACCTTTTGGTTACTAGTCCAACACTCTAACCACTAGGCTACCAGCCGCCCCAAAATGGGGGAAACTCCCCAAATACAGATGTGCCAAGCTTGTAGCATCATACCCAAGAAGACTCAATGCTGTAATAGCTGCCAAAGGTGCTTCAACAAAGTACTGAGTAAAGGTTCTGAACACTTTTGTAAATGTGATATTTCAGTATTTTTTTACATTTTCTTTAGAAAAAAATTCTAAAAACCTGTTTTGCTTTGTCATTATGGGGTATTTTTGTGTAGATTGATGAGAAAAAAAACAATTGAATCCATTTTAGAATAAGGCTGTAACGTAACAAAATGTGAAAAAGGGGGCCTGGAGTCTGAATACTTTCCGGATGCACTGTATGAGCCCAATCGGGGTGTTCTTGCTAAGCAAACAGTGTGGGTGTCCTTTACACTTATCAATCAAATTAAAAGAGTAAATATATTTGGTAGTTTGAGTACTTTTATTTATTCCACTGTACATTTCCTTCACCCTTTTACACAATGTGCCTCGGTAAGAGGATGAACATGTGTTAGTATATACCCGTACATGTACACATACACCACCGTCCCCAAATGACACTGTTAATAAGCAATGACTAACAAAAAAGCATACTATTTCCATACTTACACACCAGTCAGTGAAGACGCCGACAAAAGCCACAATAAGCCTAGTCTTATGCAATGCTCCTCTTCTGCTCTGCAGTGAGAAGGTGTGAGAAGGTGTAAACTAATGAACCACCCCCCCCCACCTTGACTCTCCAATAACAGCCTGCGATACTCCGTGCTATTCATTCATCAGCATTAAACTTTGTCATCTGAAGTGGCCGGCCTCATATTTTACACTAAATTGCGCTTTGAACTGGATGCCAAGGTCCAAATGACAACATGCAGTATACTCATTTATCATTCCCCTACCCCGTCCCTCCCCCCTCATGTTCTGTCCCCCTCTCTCTGTCTCCATGGAAATCAGTAGTGCCCTCTCTTACTATGACTGCGGACATTCCGCTGACCATGAACCTTATTTTCAGAGATGGGCACGGTAAACTACATTTTGGGAGAGCACACACACACACGAGCACAAGCGCGCATACACACACAAAAGCACAAATGTGCAGGCACACACACATTCAGGCATACACACGTGCAGGCACACATGGACATATACAGGCACATGGACATATACAGACACATGCGCACAGACACGCATTACATTTAGGCATATGTGGCCGACCGCCTCGATTTGGTCTTATGTAGCAGCGTTTGAAAATGTTTTTTTTTTTTACATTGGATAAAAGTAGAGACTAAGCTAGAACATTTTATATCATACACTGCAGTTGAGGAACAATGGGAAGTCATTCTGTTTTGAAAGTTCATAAACTTGTATACCTCACTTATGAGAAAATGGACCTTGAATGTTTTGCGACACCTACTGGAGAGCTCTCCTATGTTTACACCCATTCAGCATTGTTCACACCTTAAGCCTTAGCCCCAGCCATATCTTTAAGGATTCACATGTGAGGCCATGTGCTAAATAGTGAGTAAGGTAGTGTAGAACCAAAGATTAAGACTAAAGCCTGTTTTAACTACTTCTATCAGCATGTCTGTATACAATTGTTGCAGTGACATCATGAACATTCTACTGTCGTCCGATATCAAACTTGTTGTTGTCGTTATGAAGAAGTATGAACACTCACCCTCAAACACACAGATCCCCTGAACGCAGCTCACTCTCCAGATCCCAATCACCTGAATTCTAATTACCTGTTCACACACCTCTATGTCATTATCACACACTATTTAGTTCAGCTCATTGCACCCCATCACTGTGAGGTATTGTTTGTTTTGTGACACGTCTTTCGGAGCTCTGGATTTCCCGTGATTTACTCCTCCCGTGATGGTTTTTTCCTGCCTCACTAATGACGCCTTTTGCCTTTTCCCTGCCTGTACTTTATAACGGATTTCCTGTTATCTACCTATTGCCTGATCTCCCAGACTATGTTACTAGCCTTCTCTCTGCCTGTACTGTTGCCCTTTTGGACCCCCTGTGTATGACCTTCTGCCTGCCCTTGGACCCAGCTACCTGCCTCCCCTTGTGGTCCTTTGCAATAAACACCCGCTGCGCCCTGCGCTTGAAACCAGCTCTCTGCCTCCCCTCGTGCTCATTACATTAGTATATGTCAATCTAGCAAACCAGGCAACTAAAAGCTACTTTCTTAAACAATGTTTTTTGTTAGTTTCTAGCTTGTTAGAAGGTGTAAACAGTGAAATGGTTACTTGGAGTATTTTGTTTAGACATGAACCTAGCTAGCTAGCTAAACAATGAACCATAATCCCAACTCCTAACGTTACTACCCTGCAAGAATATACAGGTACCTAAAGACTAACCAAATAGCTAGGTTCAGTGTTAGCTAGCCCAACACAATAACATTAGCTAGCCAGCCAGCCAGCTAATGTTAGCTAGCTAACAGTACACTTTAACTTGCAATAAAACTGCTACTCTCTTACCCATATACACTACCGTTCAAACGAACAGTTCTGCAAGGTGCAATACACAAAACAGAAAACAGACTGAAAAACAGAATGCCGGCCCCAACTCAAGCCCTGACCAAACCAAAATAGAGACATAAAAAAGGAACTAAGGTCAGAACGTGGTGCGGACTCCGGCCGCAAAACCTGAACCTATAGGGGAGGGAGACGGGCGGCTCCGGACAGGAGGGGGACTTGGTTCTAGGAGCAGGCACCGGACTCACTAGGCTGGGGAGACATACAGGTGGCCTCTTCCTTGGCCGAGGCACCGGATGCACTGGGCCGTGGAGGTGCACCGGAGGTCTCGAGCAACGAGCCTGTACAACCCGTCCTGGCTGGATACCCCCTGTAGCCCGGCAAGTGCGGAGTGTTGGAACAGGCCACACTGGGCTGTGCTGGCGAACCGGGGACACCGTGCATAGGGCTGGTGCCATATAAACCGGGCCGAGGAGAAGCACTGGAGACCAGATGCGCTGAGCCGGCTTCATTTCTCCTGGCTCGATGCCCACTCTAGCCCGGCCAATTCGAGGAGCTGCGATGTAGCGCACCGGGCTATGCGTGCTCATTTGGGACACCGTGCCCTTCACCGCATAACACGGTGCCTTCCGGTCAACCTCTCGCCACGGTAAGCACGGGGAGTTGGCTCAGGTCTCCTACCTGACTCCGCCAATCTCCCCGTGTGCCATTTGGGGGCTACCTCGGGCTTCCTTGCCAGCCGCGTTCCCTCATATCGCTGGCTCCCTTTTCCTGCTGCCTCCGCTCTCCTGGCTGCCTCCACCTGTTCCCATGGGAGGCGATCCCTTCCAGACAGGATCTCCTCCCATGTGTAGGCTCCCTTCCCGTCCTGAATGTCCTCCCATGTCCATTCCTCCTTTTTACCACACTGCTTGGTCCGTTGGTGGTGGGTAGTTCTTTAACGTCTGTCGGGAGAAGGAGAAGACCAAGGTCCAGCTTGGTAAGTATTCATTATACCTTTTAATCAATATGTATACTTGAACAAAAAAAACAACATAACAACAAACAGTTCTGCAAGGTGCAATACACAAAACAGAAAACAGACTGAAAAACAGAATGCCCACCCCAACTCACACCCTGACCAAACCAAAATAGTTCCTTTTTTATGTCTCTAAGGTCAGAACGTAACATACAGAGGCCCATTATCAGCATTATTAGCTAATCCAAGTGTATCAGTTTGATAATTGATAATTAGAAAACCATTTGCAATTATGTTAGCACTGCTGAAAACTGTTGTGCTGACTGTTGTGCTGACCCGCAAAACACCAGTCTCAACGTCAGTGAAGAGGCGACTCTGGGATAATGGCCTTCTAGGCAGAGTTGCAAAGAAAAACCAATATCACAGACTGACCAATAAAAATAAAAGATTAAAATGGAAAAAATAACAGTCACTGGACAGAGGAACTTTGCCTAGAATCCAGCATCCTGGAGTCTACTCTTCACTGTTGACGTTGAGACTGTTGTTTTGCAGGTACTATTTAATGAAGCTGCCAGTTGAGGATTTATGACGTGTCTGTTTCTCAAATTAGACACTAATGTACTTGTCCTCTTGCTCAGTTGTGCACCGGGGCCTCCCACTCCTCTTTGTATTCTGGATAGAGCTAGTTTGTGCTGTTCTGTGAAGGGAGTAGTACACAGCGATGTACGAGATCTTCAGTTTCTTGGCAATTTCTCGCATGGAAAAGCCTTCACTTCTCAGAACAAGAATAGACTGAGTTTCATAAGAAAGTTGTTTGTTTCTGGCCATTTTGAATCTGTAATCGAACCCACAAATGCTGATGCTCCAGATACTCAACTACTCTAAAGATGGCCAGTTTTATTGCATCTTTAATTAGTACAACAGTTTTCAGCTGTGCTGACATAATTGCAAAAGGGTTTTCTAATGATCAATTAGCTAATCCAAGTTTATCCTTTTAAAAGGCTAACACAACATGCCATTGGAACACAGGAGTGATGGTTGCTGATAATGGGCCTCTGAACGTCTATGTAGATATTACATATCAATCGTTTCCAGCCACAATAGTCATATACAACATTATAACAATGTCTGCATTGTATTTCTGATCAATTTGATGTTATTTTAATGGATAAAAAAAGTGCTTTTCTTTCAGAAACAAGGACATTTTTAACTGACCCCAAACTTTTCAATTGTTGTGTACATGGATGAACTCTTCTCCCTCTCTGTCTTGGATGCCATGGTTGGCCTTAGTTTGACAATGTATTCCTGAGGTGTTTTATACAACAAACTTCTGTGTTCTCTTTTTGACTCCCTCAGCATTTGAAATGCGGTCCTGGCAGAATTTTCTCCATCTCCTTAGCTATTATACTCTGCTTCCACCGGGCATTCCACTAATTTCAAAACTCGATCTTCCAGAAAGTGGAGAGCCTTAGCAACACTTGTGGAAAAAAAACTGCTATAGAAAGGATTACTTACACATTCTAAGCAGCTCATGTTATAGACAGACGCGTGCTACATGGCAGACCAATCCGATCTCATCTCTCGGCATGTCCAGCCCATCCATTATCTTAGCTAATCATGGCTAGCGGGAAGGTTACTGTCTGTTTTTGTGGTTATACCAACTAGGCTTGTAATTTTAAAAATGTAAAAGTTTTTAACAGGTGGCATATGCGTTTTTTAAGGCACATGCATGTTCCAAAAAATGCATTTAAAAAAAAAGTATTTTCAAATGCCTCTCCTTTGAAGTAGTGATGCATGACATATGGCTAGTTTCCCGAAACAAGTCACATACAGTGCCTTGCGAAAGTATTCGGCCCCCTTGAACTTTGCGACCTTTTGACACATTTCAGGCTTCAAACATAAAGATATAAAACTGTATTTTTTTGTGAAGAATCAACAACAAGTGGGACACAATCATGAAGTGGAACGATATTTATTGGATATTTCAAACTTTTTTAACAAATCAAAAACTGAAAAATTGGGAGT